>NC_141028.1:14530000-14727500 GCF_052040795.2 Danio rerio | reverse complement strand
AATTTGTCGTTTCCCAAATCCGTCGCTCCAATGAACATTCGCAAACTTGAGTACTTGCAACTACAGCTCTGTAGCTGTAGTTAGAATCATAGTTCCTGGCTGTGTTCTATTCCCACTTATCCCCCTATGCCCTATTCATTTAGGACATTTTTACATTCAAAGTAGGAATTATATTTAAAAAAAACATCAAGGTCATCCATCTCTCTTAGGTTTAATTTACTTTCAAACTATTTTTACAGTTCAGTTTTGGCGATCTTCATGTTTACAATTGTGTTCCCTGCAGTGCACTTTGAAAACCTTGATGTCATTTTGAACAGAGCCTCATGGCGAAAGCTATAGGTGACCTATTATTTGAAAGCGGAATTTATGTTACGTCTCAGCTTGTGAAAACAAAAAGCATACAATAATTATTTTAATTTATAGTGGGTTATTTATTAAGTGTCTGTCCTGTATTTGACATGGACCTGCTGGTTAGAACTTTCTGCTGTGGTCAAACTGTAAAAGTAGACTTTTCAAAAAAAATAAAAAGTAAATAAACAATATCCTACTTAATTATATTAACAATAATAATAATAATAGTCATCATCATCATTATCATCATTAATATTATTAATATTTTTATTAAAGTATGATTTTTTAATTTATTAAATAATAAATATAACATTTCATTTTATGATAATTAGCCTCATTATTTATTTATTTATGATTTATATGATATCAGAATATGTGTTAGCTTTTGTAAGTGATATGTTTTAGAAAAGAATATGTAATGTTCAACTTCTCAATAATATTAGTAAAGCAAACAGGCCCTATGTGCCATTTACATATATTTCAGGTAATATGGAAAGCGAGTGCATGTTTTTACCAAATCTAACATTGGATTTTTTTTTTTAAATGCCTGTGCGTGTAAAACAGTATAATTTGCACAAGAAAATTATGTTTTTTTTCTAAAGAAGAAGTTGCTCCACCCAGTTTAGAGCATCATTATGTAAGTTTTACATTATAACTAACATGGTTCATGCGATGGATCTGCGACAGAGAAACTACGGGTTTTGGGATACACTCGTCACTACATACAGTAGTTCTTTTCCCAAATTCCTGCATTCTCTCATTGCGTGCAGGATTCAACGTGACTAAGTTCATTTTAATTCAGTAATTTGCTTTTTAAAAGCTAATTAATTAAACTAAAAAGTAACTTATGTTAATTCAATTAAATTCAGCTTTATTTGTATAGCGCTTTTACAATGTAGATTGTGTCAAAGCAGCTTCACATAAGAGATCATAGTAAATTGAAACAGTGTCAGTTCAATTTTCAGAGATTTAGTTCAGTTTAGTTTAGCTCAGTTCAGTGTGGTTTAATAACCACTACTGAGAGTCCAAACACTGAAGAGCGAATCCATCGATGCGCAGCTCTACAGATCCCAAACTAGTGGCGAGGAAAAAAAATACTTCACCAATTGGTAAAAGTGAAGAAAAAAACCTAGAGGGAAACAAGACTCAGTTGGGCACGACCATTTCCATTTCTCCGCTGGCCAAACGTCTTGTGCAGAGCTGCAGTCTCAGCGGTGGAGGCTGGAAGCTGAACCTTAGCGAAGACGCTGTCCCTCAAATATTTATATTTATAGTTACTCAAATATTATTACTTAATTTTTAAAAGTAAAGCATTACTCTACTTGTTACTTAGAAAAGTATTAATACATTTACATACCCCTTGTTACTTGTAATGTGTTACCTCCAACACTGCTTAAAACAGGGGTCTCAAACTCGCGGCCCGCGGGCCATTTGCGGCCCTCAGTGCAATATTTTGTGGCCCACGCCGAGCACTGTACACTGACTGAATCAGCGGAGCGGGGAGAGAGAGCGCTCCCCGCTCCGCTGATTCTATCCGTACACAGCGGTCACTGGCATTCCCCGCCTGCCGTGTAAACAAAGGGGCGGGGATGCCGGTGACGTCACCACGCACCCCGCCCCTTTGTTAGACGCTGTGACGGGCGGGAAGGAGGGAACTCGAGCCGGCCAGAACCAAGGTAAGCTGTGCCCGCCCCTGCCTGCCACCTACCTAGCTACAGCCTGCATCTTATATATATTATAGGTAGATACAGACTGGTACAGACTGATGTCACTGGAGTGGGGTGGGGGTGTTTTATTTATACATATATACGCCTTTTTTTAGGTGAGGGCAGGCACGTGCACACATAGGGCTCAACCTGTGCAGTGCACATGCCATTTTTAGTCATGGATAGAAAGTGCCCTTCCAAAATGATCAAAAGTGCCCCCGCGACGCGGCACACCTTCAGTCCCGCCCTTCAGTAGGCGCGCGACAACACAGCTCTTGAGTATGCGCACGACAACACAGCTGATCAGTACGCGCGCGACAACACAGCTGATCAGTACGCGCGCGATAACACCGCTCTTCAGTACGCGCGCATCCACTCTGCAGTGGGTGAGGGAATGGAAGTTTTAAGTGAGTTCCCCCAAGCCATACTGAGGGTCTCAACTGCTTCCGCTCTAAAGCCAAATGTGGTTCAGATTTGTGAGAAGAAGCGCTGTCAAGTCTCTGGCAGCAAGGAGTAGGCAAAAGATGCCATGTTCAGAAGAACTGTTCATAATCTTCACTCAATGTTTTATTAATGTTCAGGACACTTTATGTTCAGAAGAAATAATTAAAACTGTTAATAATGACATTTGAGGACTTTTTTTGTGAAATCCCTTATGCGGCCCAGCCTCACCCAGACTGTGCCTCCTGCGGCCCCCAGGTAAATTGAGTTTGAGACCCCTGGCTTAAAACATTAGTAAACACTAGTAAACCCCTGGAAACACCCATAAAGCAACTTTTACACAGTTAAGATTTGTTTGCTTCAACACAAAGTGTCAAATCTAACCACTATAGATAGTTTTTGTGTCTGAGACACAAGTAGGCATTATTTCAACAAGTGAATCTTGCGCTGCTTTGAAGCCTTTTCTTGTATGTTCCTTTGCTGTTGGCTTTTAGAGGACGTACTGTGTTAACAAGCACAAGTGTGCATTCATGGGACACCTCTCACACTGATGAAGGTAAACAAGCTCTGATGCAAACAAGTCCTTCACAAACTGCTCCCAGCCAGATACTGCACTGCTTTGATTCTTCTGACCTCTTAATTGTACTGACTTGGCATTTGGCTCGTTTCATCTCTACAAGACTCTGAGTTCTTCATGACATTCGCTTGCTTTCCTCTGGGGGTTTTTGAGTGGGGTTTTCCCTGCACGTAATTGTAGCCGCTGGCTTTCGAGGATGAGCTTGCTTTTATTCCATGGTAGTTCTTGCTGTCTGTTATTGAGGCAATGCGTCCAGTCAGCTTTGACAGGCTTTTTTCGCATCAGCGATGAATGAATTGAGTTAAATGCAACTTATAGGAGTACTATAAGAGGGTCATAGTATGTTTTATCTGTATGTAAGGAGAAAAAAAATCTTTAAAAATCACAACTGATATAATTAAAAATAATAATAATTGTTTTTGCTGAGGAGTGCAATAGTTTGTTTATAGAAAAATACAGAACAGTACTAAACTGTAAAAAATATTGCTATATTAAATAAAAAAATAATTATATATTAATTTTTTTAGTTGAATCAAATGAACATTTCTAGTCATCTCAACCTATAGTACATCAATCAAACTGACTAAAATAATCAAACTGACTAAAATATTAAGTAAAATTTTGTACAACTTAAACATTTGAGTTGAAACCTGATTAACTTAGGTTAAATTGTTTAAAGCAACAAAAAACATATTTGTTGTCTTGAATTTTCGGCATTACATTTGCACAGTGTAGCATGATGACCAAAAATCATGAAAAATTATAAATTTTTTAATTATTATTTTCAAAAATAAAAAATGTTGTTTCATTTTTACACACACACACACACACACACACACACACACACACACACACACACACACACACACACACACACACACACACACACACACACACATATATTATTATTATACATTATATATATATATATATATATATATATATATATATATATATATATATATATATATATATATATATATATATATATATATATATATATATATATTTACACTATTTATAAATAAATATAAATTATAGTATTTTTAACTGTCACTAAGTAAATGACACATTCCAGAACTGGGGGTACATTTTAAGCATTTTAGATTCATTTTCCTTAAACCGGAATGACACATTCATTTTAAATAATGCAAGTACTTAAATGTGATTTAACATTTTTAAAACCACTAACAGGGTTGACTATAACATTTTACATTCCACCATTTTGTGCTTTAGTTTAAGATGCTAATCTCAAACTAGATACTACAAGGCATGTCTAAAACACGATTTTATGCATTTTCATTCTATTAAAGTTTTCATAAAGTAAATGAGAAATTCAGTGAAACAAACAGAGTTGACATACAATCAAGCCTGTAATTGTTCATACCCCTGGCAAATTCTGACTTAAAGTTGCTTTTTTCAACCAGCTAGTTTTTTATTTATTTATTTATTATTTTTTATATATATAATTTTGGACATGCCATGTGGTTTATTAAAGGTTGATAAAAGATGAGAAAAATATATTTACCTGTACATTGTGTTATTATTATGTGTACATTTGGAAGAAGTCTGTGCCCTTTCTGGTCAAAAATAAATAAATAAAATTGGCTGGTTTAATGAATCCAGGGGTATATGAATACTTTTGGGCTTTACTGTAACTGATCTGCTATTGGTGATTTCTAGTCCTTTTGTACAAATGAATGATGGGAGAATAATGACATTCTTCAATGAGTTTCCCACCAGAGGAAGTGACATCGTTTACATAAGGGTGATTGACTGTTATGCCTTTTTCTAACTGATCTGGTCTCAGAGTTGAACAGAATGTAGGGACGCAAAACCTATTCATTTTTAATACTGAAATGACAAATGATACACAAAATAGACTTTTTATGCGAATGCTTTATCAAACTTAATAGAGTAAACATACAAAAATGCTAATTAGACTTATTTATTTAACGGTATTTCAAACAGAATGTATTTAGGGGGCAAAGTAGAAGTCCTTAAATGAATATTTTTAAAAACTCAATCTCCCTAAACACACATACAAACATAATTTTTTTAGCGATAAATTGATATGTGTTATTATTGTTGTTGTTATTATTATTATTATTTTGTTTAATAATAATAGGTTTGTCTAGGAGATGCAGAATGTAGCCGCGTTTCTTGAGTCAACCAAACCACACATTAACAACTAAATTCTGAAATATGCATAATAAATAATAATGTCAGTAGTATTTTTTAGCCTGAACTGTCCCTTTAACAGATCAACAGATGACCCACCTCATCATTTAAATTCCCAGTCAATTCAATACAATCTGATGCCTGATTGCACAGCAGATCTGATGGCTATTTAATAAATGCATGCATCTCTCAGAAAGACACACACACACACACACACACACACACACACACACACACACACACACACACACACACACACACACACACACACACACACACACACACACACACACACACACACACACACACACACACACACACACACACAGAGAGAGAGAGAGAGAGAAAGAGAGAGACACACTGAAGGGTGTTTGATGTCCTCAGCAAGCACAGCCCATCCTTGCCCCTGTGACCTTGCTACATTATAAATGCACTGAATTCGTAAGCTGAGAACATAGACTGGCCAAGGCTACAAGAGGCTTTTGGTAGCAGCACAGAAGCACCAGATGAGGGGCTTCTTAGTGTTCATTGGTATTTTCAATGGAGGCCACCTTTGACCCGCGAGATGTAAGTGCTACCAAGGGTGCTGCGATAAGACGCTTGTATTATTTATTTGTTTATTTATTAAAAGCTGGAAGTGCTGCCTTCACACAAACAGTTTTTAATAAATTCGGTGTAGTATTTGCATATCTATTTTTCCAGATTTTTCTCTGAACAGTCCTGCTGAAGTAATCACTACTAGTGTCTGTAGGAACAATGTGCTTTTCTGTCACCTTCATTGGCGTCACTGCCATTTAAATGGATAATTATTGTATACAATTTTGTTCTAGACAGTCAGATGATTAAATGATGGAGAAGTATTTGTAGGATATCATGTTTAATGGTTTCAGAATCCACTGGATAATGAATGGTATTATCACTTGTGGTAATAATAATGAAACTGACATGTTAAATGGAAAGTTCACCTAACGGGATATCGCATGCGCTGCTTTAAATGGCCACTGCTCATTCAAGAAGCTGTATGACTGACAATTAACTAAACTAACCAATCACACTTCAGGTTTTGCAGGGCCCACCAAAATTGACCTTTGTGCAAATAGTGTTCACTTATGAATATTTTAAAAGTTTTAACTATAATTGGTCTCCTAAAGGATGATTTAAGTCATAATCACATTCAGTGGTGGGTAAGTTATACCTCAAAAAAGTAATGAATTAGTAATCGCATCAATTAAACTGTGTATAAATTCCTTTTTGAATGGTTTTGTCTGAAAAGTAACTCAATTACTTAACTATTTAATTTAATTTAATGATCTAAAAATTAAATGTAATCACTTTTTTTTTTTTAGCTGAAAAGTAATTTAATTACAGTAAGTTATTACTGATTAGGTTACTAGCACTGCTCACAGGGATTAAACATTTTAAAAACATATATTTTTTGTAACTATCCAAATTGTGAGGATGAAACATTATTGTAGGTTGTTTTTAACTAAACAAAAGCCATAACACACTATTGTACAACACTGCTCTTCATCGACAGCCATGCAATGCTGCTGGTATACATCTGTTTATTGCAACATAAGCTTATTGTGAAAAGGTACCCCTGTATACATTTCTAGAGAGCGTGATTTATGTAGCCAGTACTACTCATGGGTGCATTTTGTCTTTAAAACTGCTACGGTTTGACGCTGCTGACGCCTTTTGTTTCTTTTTGAGCTACTAGCTAACTTCTTACCTCCATGTGGACAACTTTTACGCTGTTGCCCAGTAGCTCGCCATGTACGTCGGTAGACGCAGAGAGGAGTTGAACGCGATGATAGGGTTCGAGTCTGGCGAAGACCGGTTTCAGAAAGAGGGTAAAGCAAAAATTAAAATAAACAAATAACAGGGTGAGAACATGGTAAGATCTGAAAATGTGGTAAAAATCAGGTAACGATGTCGGCACCAGTGGTGTAGTGGTTGGTGCGTAGACACATGCACTCTGGTGCTCACAGTGACCCGAGTTTGATTCCCTCTCGCGGTCCTATGCCGATTCTTCCCCTCTCTCTGCTTTCCATGCTTTCTTGTCAATTCTCTCTACTGTCCTATCAAATAAAGGTGAAAACTCCTAAAAAAATAGTTATTAAAAAAAAATCAGGTGAGGGCTTTTCTTTTTACAACACTGTCGGTTGGGTTTAGAGAAGTGGGTTGGCAGGTTAATTGGTGCTTTTGAAAACACTATCAGTTGGTTTAAGGAAGGGGTGGGTGGTGATATCGTTGAGGTCAGTCAGTCGACAGCGGCCTCTGGTGGATTTACACAAGAAGGGCAGGCGCAAATGACACTCATGAGAGTACTTTGAGATCTGAAAAAGCATACTCAGCGGCCTCTGGTGGATTTGTGGAAAAACAAAAACTGCGAAGAAAACATACTTCCTGGGTTGTATTTCGCGATCTCCAGAAATGTACTGTATATAGGAGTACGTATCAACAATGAGCCTGGTTTGGTTTAAGGCATATGTTTGTACTTTTTTAGCATTTATAAGCTGTTTTGGAGAATCAAACACAAACACTTAATCATCCAACTCCTATGTCTGCATCTTGTAATCGTTTGGGTTTTTCACTCCATAATAGATTTGAAATGGCAAACAGCTCTAGCTAAACCTGACCCGTAGGAAAACCATTCAAATTCAGAAAAATAGTCAGACTTCCTGTCGGCAAAAAGGTTCAAATATCTCTTTTAGATTCCACTAAGTGCCTCGAGCAAAACTCTTGGATGTCTTTTAAATAGTTTATTAGTGATGGGTCGCTCTTAAATGATTCATTCTTTTTAAACAAATCTCAAATATGGCGTGTGAACAACCAGTCGTCTCAGGGAGTGATTCATTACTTTTGTGTTTATGTCATGAATCTTGTGTAAAAAGTCGATCTTGATGGATGCTTGTCACAGATGTTAAAATAACATCCTTCTTCTTATACCAGATGATTTTGCTGTTTTTTCCAGGAAGACTGTTAAAGAATGTGATATGCAGGTCTCCTGGAAATCAATCCTGTAAAATGCAACCGATCAGAGGAATACTACACTGAATATACTACAGTACAGTGTGCTGTATGCATCAGATGTTCAGTCAGTGGTAACATAGTCATGCATTAAATGCATTAAACGTTGTCATCAGCTCAAATAATTATTATTATTTTTTTTTGGTCAAGTTGACAAGTTGATCTTATTTTTGAATTTTTTCCCCAGCACTGAGCTGTCAGGAACCATGGTAATCGGAGCAAACTCATGAACGAATCAGAACTCGAGAAACTGTAAAAAAAAAAAAAAAAAGTATAAACAACAACTTAACAATGTGTTTACACTTTATCGGGTGGTGAACTACTGTATATATTGTACCTTCATTGACAGTAATAACAATATACATTTTTTTAAGTTCAGAAGTAATGATTGAATAACCCCCGGTAACACTCCGGGGTTATTCTGAAGAGTATTTCGATGTATCCCTATAAAGTGTTAACCATACTGGAACATCTGCGTAGCAACACCCCGGCAACCATACCAACATAACAACCTATCGAATGCATGTGCTAAAACTTTATCATTCACATAGCAACACTCTTTAATCTGCAAAGCCACATGGTAAACTGCTCAGACTTTTTAAATGTCCCCTGAAGTGCTTTGAAATGTGAATCTCAACTGAAACATGAAGACATGGTGGATCATATAATAGCCCCTCAAAAAAAATGTGTTTTGTTTTATCACAGCTCTGCCAACAAAAGTGGTTGAGATCAAACACATCAAATAAAAAGCAAATGAGAAGCGTCTTGAAGGATGCGGGACATGTCAGATACTAGAGTGTATTTCATTGGTCAAAGAGTTCATTAGAAAATAAAGTATGAAGTGATGTAAAAAAAAAACATTAATCCATTTAGGCGGAAGTGACAACTTTGGATGTTTATATCTCCTAAATGCAAGCAAACTAGCTTATAGATTAGCTTAAAGACTAACATACTGATACTAACATCTAAAAAAATATTTTATTTTCACCTCCTCGAATTCCACAATAAGGTCCTGGAGTCTGCATTGCAAAGTGCTAGACAAATGATTCTGTTATTCCTGAATGATCATTCCTACCAATGAGCTTTTGAAGGGCAACTATTTTACACTTTTTACAAGCCTTTGGTGTCTCCAGAATACCAGGATATGTCCATAATTTACTATAATTTCAGCTCAAAATACCCATTAGATTATTTATTATAGCCTACAGAATATGCCCATTTTGATGCCTGAATGCATTGTAGCTGTTCTTGTAGTCTGTGGCTTTAAATGCAAATGAGCTGCTACATTTCATGTATTTGTAGTGGAGTTTATTCAAGCCTTTCTGAAATGATGAGTCTCACACAAATGCTATTTACTGACACCATGATTATAGCATTTAAGAAATACGTAGCGATTTTGCTGTTTTTATTACAAACATACTCTATTTAAAAAAAAAAAAAAACGCTTTAAACATGGCGCCTGTCAATCAGTTTAGTGGGCGGGGGAAACTGCACTCCTACAAAATGTTGCGGTGGGCCCTCATAATCACTTGAATTTGGGTCCTATTTTAACGTCAGGAAATTTTTTTGGGTTTATATCACCCAAACAGACCTGTTGGGTTTCTTTCCCTCCAAAATGACTGTGTAAGCTTTTTGGACAGAACTGTGCATAGGTATAGTGTGTCCAAAGGAGAATTTTCATTTAAAGTGCCCTTTAAGTAAAGCCACTGCAATTAGATCCAATTCATGAACAAATGACTCAGGTTCATGAATAGAATCAACAAGTTCATTGAAACCAAATCACTCGTAAAGATTTATTGATTCGCTGATTTGATTTTCTTTCTATTAACTAACTGACTCATTCAAAGATCCAGTCACAACAGTTGTATGAGTTATGGCTTTACTAAATAAAGGTAATGTTTAGTAAATGTGAATATTACTCTAACTGAACGTGCATATAACAACGTTTAACATATTATTTGGCTAAATAAATTATCTGACAGCATAGACAAAAAGATTATTTCAGTGTATCAATATAAAGTGTGTTCCCAGGGATGGGTTGCAGCTGGAAGGGCATCCGCTGTGTAAAAACTTGCTGGATGAGTTGGCGAATCATTCCGCTGTGGCAACCCCAGATTAATAAAGGGACTAAGCCGACAAGAAAATGAATGAATGAATGAATGAGTATGAAGTGTTGGCGGTTCAGTGGCTCATTGGCTAGCACTGTCGCTTTACAGCAAGAAGGTTGCTGGTTCAAGCCCCAGATGGTTCAGTTGGCATTTCTGTGTGCAGTTTGCATGTTCTCCCCATGTTTGTGTGGGTTTCCTCGGGTGCTCCAGTTTTTCGCCCACAATCCAAAAACATGCGGTATAGGTGAATTGAATAAGCTAAATTGTCTGTAGTGTATGAGTGTGAATGCGAGAATGTGGATGTTTCCCAGTACTGGGTTGCAGCTAGAAGGGCATCCGCTGCGTAAAACATATGCTGGATACGTTGACGGTTCATTTCGTTGTGGCGACCGCTGATAAATAAAAGGGAATAAAAATAAAAGGATAAGCTAAAGGAAAATGAATGAACTAATGAAGTGCTTAACATTTTGTAGCATTAGCAACACCCCAGCAACCATGCCAACCAATAATTCATTAATTCATAACTAATTAATTATTTGTAGCCTACCGTTTCAACTATCTGACCTGCAGGGTCTTTGTTTTACCCATAACCAAATCATAAATAAATAAAGATAATTTACACACAAATTACCACCTGTCAATCTCTTGTTCCGCAGGACTCTGGCATGAATAGGCAGAGTGATCTGTGTCGTTATAATGGTGTCGACCGGTCAAGAGATTTCCACTAAAATTACTAAATACAAGCGTGAAAGTGAAAGATTGGAAAGTGTACTGACGCTGTGACACGTTACCTGATAGATTAAAAAAAACGAAGAGTCGTTAGATAGGGGTGATGAATTAAATATCACATTTAACATCTATAATGAGATGGAATTCAGCGGAACATCCTTGATAAACTGTCCAACGTGCATTGCTCAATGGGGTTTGTGCTCAAAGAACCCGCTGACTGCTGGAGCTCAGATGTGCGCATATGCTGCGGCGCATATCTGTCTGTGCGTGTGTGGTCATGTGATGTGCGTTTTCAGCGGTATAGTGTGGAAGGAGGGCTATTTAGAAATACTAGATGAAATGCCAGCATGGACGTGGATCGTTTTCGTTCTGAAATTCAATTTAAAACTAAAATGTATTAGTGTAAACGGGGCCTAAGTGTGTTTTTTTGAGAGTGGGTTGCTGCTGCCATAGGGGCGGGGCGGAGGATCCTGATGCTAGCTCAGTATCGTGATGTCTATCGGTCATCAGCGATGGACGATGGCATCGTCTATCGACCCAAAACTACTTGGGACTTTTTAAATGTCCTCTGAAGTGCTAAGTGGTATAGTGCCGATGTAGCTCATAACTCAAATTTTTTTTAAATTTTTGCGTAAACATTTAGTAATTTTTGGGAGGTGAAAAAGAGTTCACATAGTTTATTTTTCATCTGAACCCATATCCGATTTCTACTTCTTTTGATGATGTTTTTTGTCATTTTCCACACAGATTGTTTCTCCGTCATGCTCTGCAACTCCATGAATAACAGCAGAGTCTTATTTAACTTGTCTATGATGTCGGGAAGCTCATTACAGATCTGTGTTATGGGAAATGATGCTTTCCCACTGAGCCAGATGCAGATGGCAGCTGGATTTCTTCCTCCTGAAGTCTGAATGACCGGAATGAAGCCACCTCTTTACCCATGACCAGCAATCAACAGAGTAAGACTTTTGATTAGCAACTTGAATCTCATTTTTTTTGCCACCCATTTAGCCGGGAAGGGTTTGAATAACTGGCATGTGAAATTACACTTTTTTTTTTTCTTTTCATCAATGTGACGTTCAGAGGCGGGCAAATCTGAAATCGATGTTAACATAATAACAGACTGACTTGCAACACAATGGCAGCTCATTTAAACAATAATATTGCAGTCTTTGTGAAAGGCTATTCAAACAACACAGGCGAAATGAAGGGAAATTGTGTGTAGACGAGGCATCTGTCAAAAAGTAATGAGTACTGATTATTTTCACTGACATGACTTTGAAAACAAAGGGAAGTGTGCAGTTTTATGTGCTGCTCTTGTGATTTTTTTTTGGTGCCACAAACCAAAAAAAAAAAGGTATTAGACACACATTTTTTGGTTAAAATATACAAAATGTCTCAGATTTGAAGGGTTTTAGAAAAATGCAATTAATTCCAATGAAGGCAAAGCTGATTTTTCAGCATCATTATTTCAGTCCTAAGTAGACATCTTCTGATATTCAGTAATACGGGATATTGTGATAATGAATATGCATGGAATTGTTACCCTAGGCACTTTAAAATAATGGAAATATTTTATTATTTTAACTTTTTGAGTGCATTTTAAGAATATTCAGATTTTTATATTCATTTTGGTGTTCAACACAGCACCAAATGCTTAGAGACTTAATATAGGCCATTTATTTTCATGTTAATTTGGCATGTGACATGCTCAAAATATTGATTGCAATCAGAAGTTGAAAATCAGAGTTATTAGCCCCCCTTTGAATTGTTTTCTTTTTAAAAATTATTTCCCAAATGATGTTTAACAGAGCAAGAAAACTTTCACAGTTTGTCTGATAATATTTTTTCTTCTGGAGAAAGCTTTATTTGTTTCATTTCAGCTAGAAAAGCAGTTTTTAATGTTTTAAAAACCATTTTAAGGTCAATATTTTTAGCCCCTTTAAGTTATTATTTTTTCCGATAGTCTACAGAACAGACCATCGTTACACAATAACTTGCCTAATTAACTTAACATGCCTATTTAACCTATTTAGCTAAGTTAAGCCCTTAAATGTTATTATTTAAAATCTTATCTTAAATTGGGGAAAAAAATAAACAGGGGGACTAATAATTCAGGGGAGCTAATAATTCTGACTTAAACTGTATATTAGTCTTTAGGGGATGTTAATTTCTTAATCGTTGTTAAATATCTCACTAAAAACATAATAATGACCTAATAAGGAAAGTAATATACTTAATAAGGATCAAATTCAGTTTTTTTTTCTAAGGTTTTATTGATGCATATTAGTCAGAGAGTCACAGTATTAAATACAAAGAATCACAAGACATCAACTGTTCTAGTCTATCAGCAGAAAACAAAATTAGTTATCATTTTCTTCCTCTCTGAAACGAACAATACAATTATACACAAAGTTTATTAGGTACATCTTACTAGTTGGACTCGCTTTTAGCTTCAGAACTTTCTTAAACCTTCATGGCATACATTCAGCAAGATACTGGAAATATTTGTTGAGATTTTGCTCCATATTGACATGATAGCATCACGCAGCTGCTGCAGATATGTCGGCTGCACATCCATGATGCGAATCTCCCGTTCCACCACATCCCAAAGGTGCTCTATTGGATTGAGATCTGGTGACTGAGGATGCTATTTAAGTACAGTGAACTCATTGTCATATGCTAGAAACCAGTCTGAGAGGATTCTTGCTTTATAACATGGTGCGTTATCCTACTAGAAGTAGTGTGGAAGTGTGTTGTTGACACGATGCTCAATTGGTACAGTACTAATGGGCCAAACGCAGTTGGATTAGTTTTAAATTTTGTTCTTGCTCTTTCATGTAGTATAATGGTGTTAGGTAGTGGCTTTTATTATGAAACCTCTAATCCAAAAATGCATATGTCCATTATCAAATGAATGTGAATTACCTCCAGATGTCTGTTATTGAAGTTTATTTAAAACAATCAGAAATATACACCATTTCATTTAAGACCTGCGTTAACCTCCTGTCGGTGTAAGGATTATTTTGACAATAAAATAAGCTTCAAAATTAAAGCCACTATCCAGCCCCATAGAAAAAACACTAGAAAATTGAAAACTACTCCAACTGACAGAAAAAAGTCATATACACCAAGGATAATGGCTTGAGGGAATAAATTATGGAGTAATTTTCATTTTTAGATGATCTTTTCTTTTAACTTTGGAACATCTGTGTTTTTCTGTGTCTTTTTAGTGTGATTTTATGGTGTTGGAATGAGAGGAATGTGTGTGACAGCTGTGTGCAAGGTCAGCGCTCTGTGCCGAACTCTGTCGCCTCTGATCACGTCTGCCACTGACTGGAGTGAAGGATAACTTAATGTAAATCATAACAAATTTTAGCAGTTTTTCACAGCTGGTAGAGAGAACATTCAGAGCGAAATAACCCCTGAGATCTTGCTGAACAGAGATTGCATAGTCACAGATTTTCAGTGAGGAGGGTTGCGATAAAAGACCTCTATTTTTAGAGTAAATAGGGCCTTTACATACCTATGCACTATATACCATTATCAACCATGTCTCAGTGGCTCTGTGTAACACTGTGACTTAGGGCTGCATTATATATATATGCAATGTCTGAAATAGTCACGTCGCAGGATGTTAAGCAAATTCAAGTAAATTAAAACCATTTGTACACAAGGAATGATAAAAGTTTGCCACTTTAACAAAGATTAATTGTGTTTAATTAGTTATACAGTGAAGATAGTGTTTTTTTTTTTTTTTTACATTTGACTATTGAATTTATGTACCCCAGTACTATTAGACTCCATCAAAAACCTTAATTTACTTTATTGTATTCAGTTGTGCTTTAATTTATTTTATTTTGCAATATATACAGTTGAAGTCAGAATTATTAGCCCTTCTGTATATTTTCCTAGCAATTTGTTTAACATTTCTAATAACTGATTTCTTTTATTTTTGCCATGTAGATAACCATCAAGAAGCTAGTATTCAGCTTAAAGTGACCTTTAAAGGCGTAACTGGGTTAATTAGGTCAACTAGACAAATTAGGGTAATTAGGCAAGTCATTGTATAGCAAAGGTTGGTTCTATAAGGGCTGTAACGTGAGGGTATGTGACAACAGAAGTGAGGATCTATGTTTAACTTTATTAAGAGAATAGTCAAGCAGGGCAATGGTCAAAACCGGAGCATACAGGTCATCCAAAGCATAGTCAGAAAAGCATGCGAATGGTAGTAACAGCCGGCAAAACAATTAACAAGTATTAGGAAAAACAGCAAAACTGGATTAGGAACCGAAGTTACAGGTAAACATACACCAAGACTCAGCAATATGTGTGTGTGTGAGAGGTGAATATATGGTCCATGAAATCAGTCTAGGATTCATTTCCAGCTGTGTGTGTGTGCAATCAGGGAGAGAACTGGAACTGGTGTGTGTGTGGGGTGCATGATTGGATTTGAAGTCCAGTTCTAGTTCTCTAATGATCTGCAACTGCTGAATCACTGGCATTCTTTCAATGTTGACCTTAAAATGGTTTAAAAATAAATTAATCTGCTTTTACTCTAGCCGAAATAGAATAATTAAGACTTTCTCCTGAAGAAAGAATATTATCGGAAATACTGTAAAAAAATCCTTGCTCTGTTAAACATCATTTGGAAAAAATTTAAAAAGAAAATAAAATCACACGAGGGCTTATCATTTGTCTAATTTTGTACATTTTATTCACTCTAGTAAAAAATCATCCCAATCAATATTAAATTATGATTTCTTTTCAGATAGAGTCCTTTTGTGAAATTATATTCATATCGCTATATATATATATATATATATATATATATATATATATATATATATATATATATATATATATATATATATATATATGTATATATATTGCAAAAAAATAAAAATATTGCAGTGTCAGTTTTTCCCAATATTATGCAACCCTACTGCTGCTCATGCCTGTTTTACTTCTGAATTCGAGTCAGTTGCGAATCAAAGACTTCACAGCGAGGCACTTTTTCCATCTGTCAGATTTGCATTGACAATGCAACTGTTTCATGGTTCATAAAGACTGCATAAAGAATGGACTTTTGAACCGCAGCACAGAAAAGAGAGGATTGATAAGCTCCAGAACTGTGCTGTCTGAAATCTATAGGACATAATGAGCCACTCTTATCTTGGCAGTTTAAATTCACAGCCACATGAACCCAAATGATTGGCTACTGCTAGTTTTTCTTTGCAGCTTGGTGTCCTGTGAATGCATTTGTTTTAGTGCTTCCCATTAATAGTCAGCTTAATGACAGTTGGTTGGTTATTTAATTGGTTAGTTGCAGGAAGAAAATCTTCACAGGACTTAGCAAAGTTGTGTGGCTAATCCGCATGCTAATAATTACATCGGGAAGACAATCAAAATTGTAGATGAGCCCAAAAAAGCTGCCTGGAAACTGCAGGGAAACACCAGTTTGGCTTTTTGTCAGGATTGAAAATGGCTTATTTAAAGCATCAAGTCATAGGTTTGCTGTGGTATTCATGGTAATTGGTTAAAGTCACTATGAAATCAAATTTTACTCTTTTTTTTTTTGTCTATATAAAAGTTGCTCTTCATTATTTTGTAAAAATGTATTTTTGCTCATAAACTTTAAACGATTGCCATAACCTTACCTCCATTTCGAAATGACTCTTCTTCACTTCCTGGTCACATGGAAATTCTTCAGGGCAAAAATATCGGTGTGAATTTGTTCATTCATCAATCTACCTTCATTTTGTTAGCAAAGCTTGTCTTTCCAACATCCAATCAGTTTCTAAAAAATGAAATCATGCATCGCCTTATATTTTTTGGTGGCGACTTTAAACCAAAGCTTGGCCATACTGAAATCTTGTCCATTATAGCACCATTTATCAGAGTGTCACTGATGAAAATATTTTTACAAAAATATGAAAAATATGAAATATATTTTAATGTTATTGTTGGGAGTACTTTACTTGAAGGGGTGTTCATAAGACTGTCATTAAACTTTAATAATCCTGACATGACAGGTCATTAATGTGAATTACATTTTATACATGCTTATGACAACTGTCATTAAGTGTCATTTGCTCAGTTATGACATTTTTAATGCAAATATGGCATTGTTTGTAATGACACTTTGACACAAAAACAAAAACAAAAAAACAATTAACTTAACATCACCAAGACAACAAAACTTTAATTTGACTGAGTAATCAGACTTTTAATGAGTCATTTTAATGACAAATACAAATTGTTCCACTAAAAAAGTGACACAATTATACTGGCCTCATGACGATCATGTTTATGATAGATTTATGATAAGTTATGTTGTTTTGATAATATCAAGTTGTTGTGACAAAGATGAAGATGTAATTGTTTATGTCAAGCTGTCATAACAAACAATATCATCTTTGCATTTAAAATGACATAACATAACTCCTAACAGTTGCCATAAGCATGCATAAAATCTCATTCATTCATTTTTATAAACACCCCTTCAAATAACACATTACCTTATTGTTTTAGTAAATATTTGATCCTTGTTTTTTTCCTGACACATTTATTATACTTTTGCCAGTGTTGCAGTGGATTGTTTTATGTGTTTTAAGTGCTTACATTTTATTTGCAATGCAGCTATTATTTTGGTTTAATATTTGAAATGTAATACAGTCCTGATATAACATTAATCCTCAGCTCTGAAACACTAATCATTTTCTACGTGTATACACTTTTATCTGAATGTATTATCTGTTATCTTGCTTTTACCCTATATTCTGTCTCTGTGTACCTTGGCAAGTCTTCTAATTTTGATTTAAATTTCTGTAAACAATTTTGACATTTTGCCCCATGTAAGGTGTTAACCATAATCCCTTTCTGACCAAACACCAACAACGTGTTAGCCATTCTCCCAACATATTGGTTTTGGTTAATCTGAAAAGTGTATTTCGGATTTGATCACTCAGTATTTTAGCCAGCAGTTAGCTCTCTGCAACTCTCAAATAATCATTCACTGAAGCTAAGCAGGGCTGAAAAAGGGCTACGGAAAAGCTTGGTTGCTGCCGGAAGTGGTGATAGTGAGGCCAGCACGGGGCACTCAACCTAATGCCCCAGTATAGTGAAGGGGACTTTATACTTCTCAGTAAACACCATCTTTTGAATGAGACATTAAAAAGAGGTAGTTAAAAATCCCAGGATAAGGGTTCAACCCCGCCATCCTGGCCAAATTTGCCAACTGTCCTCTGATCATCAGGGCCTCCTAACCCCCATGTCATAATTGGCTTCATCACTCTGTCTCCTCTCCACCAATCAGTTGGTGTGTGGTGTACGGTCTGGTGCAATATGGCTGCTGTCGGGTCATCCATGTGGATGATGAGATTCCCCCCAAAATGTGTAAAGCTCTTTGTGTCCAAAAAAGTGCTATATAAATGTAAGGAATTATTATTATTATTATTATTATTATTATTATTATTTTAATTATGCTCAGGAGTGTCAGTGTTTACACTTTTGAAGGAGATAAAGAATGGGATTCTTAAATTAGTCAAAGAAAAATAAAATCAGTTGAGGATAAAAAAAAAAACGAAATGAAAAAAATTCATCATTTACCCACTCTCTAAATTTATTAGATTTATTTAATATATTGATAAATGTTTAAAACATGTAGCTATTGACTTCTTCAATAATGCCTTTTCCCTAATTGATGTAAATGGCTATGCAGTTTTCAACAATATATACTTATAAAATTTGGGCAGTAAACTGTTTATTTAAACGAACAAAATCACTTTTGAGAAACATTAGACACAAAACTTCAGTCATTTGGAACTCTTTTATTAAAATAATTAATTTAAAAATCATATTCAGCATTGGCATCAATGAAAATTAGAGACTTTAATATTATCTGAAATATAAAAAAGCATGACTCATGACATGATCTGTCAGGGTTCTGCCACTCTGATCTTGTAAATTCTTGTTTTGGTGGCGGATCTCTGACACTACTCGTGTCCGGTCCTGTTTCTGTCTCTGTGTGCGCGCGCGCCGTCGTGGGTGTACGCAGAGTGTGCGCGCTCCTGCTTGACGCGGCCGCGTGCGCGCTCTGCGTCCCTCAGACGCGTGCGCTCTTGTACTCGTGTTTGTGTTTTCGTCTGTCAGCAGCATGGTGTTTCATTCCCAGCGTCTCAGTCTTGTTGGTTTCGGTTTTGGTCGGCGCTGGGATGAAGCATGCATGCTGCATATGTGAGCGCATGGTGAGTTCATTCATCGTGTGCTCGTGTCTTGCGTCTTTTGTCAAAGCACGTGGCTCGGTGTTTACATTGTGGTCACGTGCTTTTGTCGTGTGCTTCAGTGTTGTGTTATGTGAGCGCATGGCTTGTATTGTCTCTCTGTGTCATGCGCTCTCCCGTCTATTGTCTAGTCCCACCCTCCTTGTTAACCCATTATTAGTTTGTCATGTTCACCTGTGTGTCAATTTACTTTTTGCTTTATAATCCCCCTCATGTTTTCAGTCCTTTGCGAGTTCGTCATTATATGTAGTCGATGTTTACCTGTCTTGCTGTGTCCAGTCCTGCCTTGTCGTGCCTGCCCAGTCAAGTTTGTTTGTTTGTTTGTTTGTTTGTTTGATTTATTGTTTGTTGTAGAAGTGTTTTCCCCCTCGGGGTTGTTTATTTTGCCTTTTATTTTATTTTTTAATTAATAAATCCTACTTCACTCTGCGCTTGGGTCCTTGCTCCTTTTTCCCTTTACCGGACCGTGACAGTACGAACTCGCCAAAAATGAGGACCCAGCAGAGTGAAGACAGCCCCTTCTCCAGCCGCATACTGCAGCTCATCAGTCTGCAGTCGCTGCGGCAACGTGGCATGAAGGTGGAAAGTTTTGCGGCTAAATTTTGTGTGGCAGCAGAGGGGCTGGGGTTTAATGATCAAGCCCTGGTGAACCTCCTTAACTATGCCCTCGACAAGCCCCTCAATATCCAGCAGATGCTGAAATTGGGAGGGCTATCTTACCATCAGTTTGTGGAGCATTTGGTTCATCAGGCTGCTTATGGCGAACATCCCAATCCCAGCTCTCTGTTGCCCTCTGCTCTGCAGCTAAAGGAGAGAGTGATCCTTCAAGAGAAGAGGATCCCTTACACCAGCGCCACCTCCCAACACATGTCCAGCCCGCAAGGGCTGACCCGCACTCAAAAGCGGAGGTTAAAGAGGAAGACCTCTGCTGCAGTGCCGGCTCCAGCCCCAGAGCGCCCTCCAGTGCCGGCTCCAGCCCCAGAGCGCAGCTCAGTGCCGGTCCCAGTCCGGCTCCTTGCCCTGCCGGCACCACCCAGACGTCTTGCCCTGCCGGCGTCAACCAGACGTCTAGCCCTGCCGGCACCAGCCCGGCGTCTTGCACAGCCGGCGCCTCCCAGACGTCTTGCCCAGCTGGCCCCAGCCCGGCTCCTTGCCCTGCCGGCTTCAGCCCGGCTCCTTTCCCTGCCGGCACCACCCAGACGTCAAGCCCTGCCGGCCCCAGCCCGGCTCCTTGCCCTGCCGACACCACCCAGACGTCTTGCCCAGCCGGCTCCAGCCCGGCACCTTGCCCTGCCGGCACCTACCAGACGTCTTTCCCTGCCGGCACCTACCAGACGTCTAGCCCTGCCGGCCCCAGCCCGGCTCCTTGCCCTGCCGGTCCCAACCAGACGTCTTGCCCTGCCGGCCCCAGCCCGGCTCTTTTCCCTGCCGGCCCCAACCAGACATCTTGCCCTGCCGGCGCACCCCAGACGTCTTGCCCAGCCGGCCCCAGCCCGGCTCCTGGCCCTTCCGGCTCCCCTCTGGTCTTCAGCCCCGCCGGCTCCCCTCTGGTCTTCAGCCCCGCCGGCTCCCCTCTGGTCTTCAGCCCCGCCGGCTCCCCTCTGGTCTTCAGCCCCGCCGGCTTTAGTTAAGTCGCCTCTAGACCAGCCAGCTCCCCACAGGCCTTCATCCCAGCCAGCTCCCTACAGGCCTCCTGCCTTGCTATCCCAGGCCGATCCTCCTTGGGTTGTCCCTCCTGCTCCACCTTGGAGCATGCCTCTGCCACCCTGGACTGATCCTCCGGCTCCACCCTGGTTCCCTGCCGGGGTCCCTGACCCATTGCACCTGTCCTGGACTGTCCCTCCTGATCCTCCCTGGTTTTGCCCTCCCATCCCTCCCTTGTTTGTCTTGTTGGGTCTGACTTGGCTCCCCTCCCTCCCCCCTTCATGTCTTGCCTGTTCACCTCCCTGTCTTGTGTTTGTTGATGTTGCCTGTTTTGTTGTCTTGTGGTGTTTCTTGTCTGTCTTGTACCTTGTTGGATGTTCCCTTTAGGGACGCCAGGTGGCGTCCCTTTTGGGGGGGGGGTAGTGTCAGGGTTCTGCCACTCTGATCTTGTAAATTCTTGTTTTGGTGGCGGATCTCTGACACTACTCGTGTCCGGTCCTGTTTCTGTCTCTGTGTGCGCGCGCGCCGTCGTGGGTGTACGCAGAGTGTGCGCGCTCCTGCTTGACGCGGCCGCGTGCGCGCTCTGCGTCCCTCAGACGCGTGCGCTCTTGTACTCGTGTTTGTGTTTTCGTCTGTCAGCAGCATGGTGTTTCATTCCCAGCGTCTCAGTCTTGTTGGTTTCGGTTTTGGTCGGCGCTGGGATGAAGCATGCATGCTGCATATGTGAGCGCATGGTGAGTTCATTCATCGTGTGCTCGTGTCTTGCGTCTTTTGTCAAAGCACGTGGCTCGGTGTTTACATTGTGGTCACGTGCTTTTGTCGTGTGCTTCAGTGTTGTGTTATGTGAGCGCATGGCTTGTATTGTCTCTCTGTGTCATGCGCTCTCCCGTCTATTGTCTAGTCCCACCCTCCTTGTTAACCCATTATTAGTTTGTCATGTTCACCTGTGTGTCAATTTACTTTTTGCTTTATAATCCCCCTCATGTTTTCAGTCCTTTGCGAGTTCGTCATTATATGTAGTCGATGTTTACCTGTCTTGCTGTGTCCAGTCCTGCCTTGTCGTGCCTGCCCAGTCAAGTTTGTTTGTTTGTTTGTTTGTTTGTTTGATTTATTGTTTGTTGTAGAAGTGTTTTCCCCCTCGGGGTTGTTTATTTTGCCTTTTATTTTATTTTTTAATTAATAAATCCTACTTCACTCTGCGCTTGGGTCCTTGCTCCTTTTTCCCTTTACCGGACCGTGACATGATCCAAATATTTTCATAAAATAACGAGATGAAAATATAGTAACAATTAAAACAATCTCAAACAGGGTCCTAAACTTTGGAATAATTGATAATTATCTCTATTCTCCACAGTTTTAATTTGATTACATGATTATATTTCGCATTTAGAAACAAATAATGCATTTCTCACCTAATGCTGTTGGACTGCGCAGATTCTTTTGCTGTTAAAAGCACCTTGTCAAACCTCTAAGCGATCAATTATGAGCTGCTGATTAGATTCAGGAACGAGAAAGCAGTGTTTGCTGTGAACTAATTAGAGAAGAATAATAATGAATTAACACTGATCTCATCTGGTCTAAGGATAGTCGCAAATATACAGTGTTTCATTTCCATATAGCTAGAGTCAACACAGCTATTAAATCTGAACTGCCACGCATATGTCTATTGATTGCATTTTGAGTGATTTGTAATTGAGGTTGGGTGGAAGCGATTCAGTAAATTAAAGCGAAATGCACACATGGGGACAATTAGTCGATATATGTGGATATACACATGAAAATGGCTGCACTGTTCAATGCATCAGTGGGCAAAACCCAGCTCAATTACTTACACAATCCAAGCAGAAGAAAAACAAATATGGGAAGGAGATGGGAAGGATTTAGCACGGATTTCTCTGTAAATATGAGAGCTGGCAGGGAATAAACTGTCCTTTGGTGGACAGTTGTAAAGACGTTGGCACTTGATCATAAAATGTGTTTCCGCAAACACTGAAGATAAATGCGGTTTCATATTTGTAAAGGAGAGTTTATATAGATATTTTCCTTTCCATAATGGCTGCAGGACCACGGTCAGATCTTATTTGTAGTCGTCCAAGGTTGCATGCTAATTTATGGCAGATTAGATTCGAATGGATAGAAATGAAAGAGAAAGGTCATTCACAATTGACTGCTTTAGCTCTCTGTACTTTTGTAGACTGTGCAATTATTTCCACATAATGCTACAAAATACCTTAGGGTGCATTCGCTGAACAATTGCTTGTTATTATAAGTGAATTTTCTGACTCACACGATTCGGCTTTGTGTGGTTAATCTGTTTGTTGCTTGATGCGAAACATCGTATACATGGGTCAAAGATAAAATGCATCTAAACAATAAAAGTCTTATATAGCTTTAGATTTTCCTTATATAATGGGAATCTTATGCAAATCATGGTAAAAAAAATACAATACTTAAAACTGTGGAAATCAGATTCTATTCCTCAATTTAAAACATGGTTAACTTATAGTGCGTCCGGAAAGTGTTCATAGCGCTTTAATTTTTCCACTTTCTTTATGTTACAGTCTTATTCCAAAATAGTTTAAACTCATTTATTTCCTCAAATTTCTACACCCCATAATAAAATTGTAAAATAAAGATTTTTTTAAATTGTTACAAATTTATTCAAAATAAAAAACCTAAAAAATCACATGTACATAAGTATTCACAGCCTTTGCTCAGTACTTGATGTTGATGCACCTTTGGCAGAAATTACAGCCCTAAGTCTTTTTGCATATGATGCCCCAAGCTTGGCACACCCGTCTTTGGGAGTTTTAGCCCAATCCTTTTTGCAGAACCTCTCAAGCTCTATCAGGTTAGACAGGAAGTGACGGTGTACAGCCATTTTCAGATCTCCCCAATGATGTTTAATAGGATTTAGGTCTGGGCTCTGGCTGGGCCACTTAAGGACATTCACTGAGTTGTAGTGAAGCCACTCTATTGATATTTTGGCCGTGTGCGTTGAGTCATTGTCTTGCTAGAAGAACCATCGCCCCGGTCTGAGGTCAAGAGCACTCTGAAGCTCTAAAGTATTGAACTCTTTAAGTTCAATAAACCCGTAAGACTGCATTTGGATACTCATATTTGTTTCCCTTTTTGCACTACATGTCAGACATGACATATGCATATACATATTGAAGTCAGAATTATTAGCCCTCCTGAATTATTAGCTCCGTTTACTTTTTTTCCTCAATTTCTATTTAAAGGGGTGGTCCAGAATGTAATTTTAAGGCTTGGTTGTGTTTATAAGATTCAAAGCAATGTGTGCTTATGTTTCACTTAAAGAAAATCACGTTACTTTTTCATATATCTCACTTTGATTATACACAGCTACCCAGCTAATATGAAAACGACTGTCATATTTCCTAGTTCCTCTGAAAGGCCCGCACTTAAGTGACTCTGATTGGTCTTCGTCATAATGTGCTGCAATTCGCGGATCGGCTCCACGTCACGCCCCTAAAAGCACGCACATTTCTGCTGTGTAAACAATCAGTCAACCTCCTGCCTGCTCTCTAAAATAAAATCTGACAAATGTCTGTAACGAGTGAAAATGGGGTGCGGCTCCTTTAAGAGCATTTGCCATTGTGTGTGTGCGTCTATGTGTGTGTTTGTGTGAGTGAATGTGTGAACTTTCTGTAACAAGCGCATGTGCACGGGAGTTTTTTTTTTTCTCTGATGCTCGGATTAAGTTATTTTCTGTAATATATCGTGACAGAAGAATAAAGCACAAGATGTGGGATGAGACCTGTGTGAGCCTTGATTTATTTTTCTGCTGCTACACAAGTCAGATGAGCTATCCTGTATTTTTTTAAACTCTATGCGTTACATGACGCCTTTCACATATATCCAGAATATGCAGGTGTAAGTAATATGAATCATCCACATTTCTTTTGCGACTTCATTATCTGAGATGTGAAACGCATGGAAAAGCTGCCTAAAGACACTCAATGCAAAGTCGCGCACACACATAAGAGACACGAAACTTGCTGGTGGATTGTGTGTGTGTGTGTTTACAGCAGTTTGACTGATTAATATGAATTTGTAGCTAAATCGTTTGCGGTGCAAAGCAGCATTTGCCATTGTTTACATCGTTGCTACAGCATACTGTTAACGGTAGACACTGTACATGTCATGATCGATTTTAACTAATAAAAACACTTACAGGTTGTAGTTCACAGCTTCTGCTTTGAGGAGATTGTAGCCGATCCAGCACTGAACTGGGAGAGATTCTGGAAGCTGTTTTGTCTAATCATGCTTGCTATGTATTTTATAATTCTCTGGAACATAATTAATATTGAACTGTAAGCACTTCTGTCTTTGTGTCGTGTCCTTTGGAAGCCCGAATACAGAAACAGAAGAAGCTCTGTGAAAACAGCCGTGTTTAGACGCATTTTTAGCTTCATCTCTGCTATAATGATACAGCGCCTCTGGCCCAGGCCCTTAGCTGCGCAGTTTGTGTGCGCAGTAAACTAACCTTTGTGATCTCACAGGGGGCTGAAGTATTTTTTTGTAGTCCCCAAAATTCGTTCATTGTAGGCTTTGCTAAGCAAACTCTGTAAAAACCAAGGTCTCCCTTTGCATTGAACTTAGAACTTTTTACATTCAGAGATGTTGTTTATGTTCACACAGCTACATTACACATCAACTAAAGTTTAAAATAGGATATCATAGTGGACCACCCCTTTAAAGGAGAGCAGATTTTTTTTCAACACATTTTTAAACATTATAGTTTTAATAACTCATTTCTAGGCCCACACGGAATCTACTCGCAGAATTCCGCAGATTTCTGCAGATTTTTAGGCCATCATTAATTCTGTTTATTTACTTGAGTAAATGTGTGTAAATCTATATTTATTCAGTTTTTTTTATTTGTTTAAAATAATATTATTGATTAATATGAAAATGTTTGTACAGTAATATTTATACAGTAGTATAAAATAGTTTGTACAGTAATATTTTCTGTCTTTTAGTACATATATTATATTAAAGACTTGCTTTGTTTACCAAATAAAGTGCATCTAATCGGATTTGCAATTTAAACATTAAATAAAAGTTAAAAAGGTATTACTTTTTATTTCACAATTATTCCGCAGATATCCGCAGATTTTTACCAAAATTTTCAGAAATAGCAAAAAACTTCTGCAGATTCCATCTGGCCATGCTTATTTCCAAAAACTGATTTGTTTTATCTTTGCCATGATGACATTCAATAATATTTGACTAGATATTTTTTCAAGACACTTTTATCCAGCTTAAAGTAACATTTTAAGGCTTAACTAGGTTAATTAGTTTAACTAGGCAGGTTAGGATAATTAGGCAAGTTATTGTATAACTATGGTTTGTTCTGTAGAATATGGAAACAAAATATATAGCTTAAAGGGGCTAATAATTTGGACTTTAAAATGTTTTTTTTTTTTTAAATTAATAACTGCTTTAATTCTAGCCGAAATAAAGCAAACAAGACTTTGTCCAGAAGAAAAAATGTTATCGGACATACTGTGATAATTTCCTTGCTCTGTTAAACATAATAAAAAAAAGAACCAAAAATCAAAGGAGGCTAATAATTCTGACTTCAGCTGTATATTGACATCTAAAATAATAGCATCTTCTCTGTATTAAATGATTTCCTCACTTAAAAATCTTAAATAAAACTACTAACACTACTATTAGCATTTTAATGAAATCCTGCAGTTGGGTGGTTCAAAAAAAGTCAGCATGGGCAAATAAATGCAGTCCCAGTTCTTAGTGAATTCCCTCTTCATGTATTTCAGAAAGAAAAGTCTCCTCCAATAAAAGAGTCCTCGAAATGTCTCAAAAGATCCTCCTTGGATGCTTAGGGAGGGATGGGATTCAATTATCTGCAGAATTAACTAATTAGCCTGATATGAAAAAGAGCAGTTTTTGGAGCAGCATCTAAGAGCGAGCAGGTGAAGAAAGTCTCTCTCTCTCTCTCTCTCTCTCTCTCTCTCTCTCTCTCTCTCTCTCTCTCTCTCTCTCTCTCTCTCTCTCTCTCTCTCTCTCTGATCTCTCTCTCTCTCTCTCTCTCTCTCTCTCTCTCTCTCTCTCTCTCTCTCTCTCTCTCTCTCTCTCTCTCTCTCTCTCTCTCTCTCTCTCTCTCTCTCTGATCTCTTCGAATGCCCTTCATGCAAATGACTCCTGATTTGTCAGACATGGCTGATTTCAACTCAGCATGGCTCTTCTTAATCAATTGGCAAATGGCCACTGTGATCTTTCGGATGCTACAGATCATTACAGTTCAATGATACTGTATATTAGCCTGAATCTTTTAACCTAGAGACAATAGCACTCGAGGCCTGTAATCACTAAAGCTCTGGCATAAAAGCATTTGTTTTCTTGTATGCAATGTTCTAATTGCCATGTAACTTTATAAGTTCCTGATCTGGAATGTTGAAAATAGGCAGGAGTCAGCATGAGCCACAGCATTACAGGAAATGTGAACAGGTCTTTTAATAAGCATAAGTGTATAACACAAAGCAAGTAGTCAGGTTTTAATTATGGTGGTGGGTGGGGAGAGACCCCCTGACATGGTGTGATTTTTATGTTAGGAAAATATGTATTATTAAATAGGAAATTTCAAGTAAATTGAGCAATATTGTCACTATACACTACCTGACAAAATGCTTGTCGTTGATCCCAGTTGTAAGAGCAACAAATAATAACTAGACTTTAGTTGATCGTATGGAAAAGTGGCAGAAGGTAGATTTTTCAGATGAATCATCTGTTGAACTGCATCTCAGTCATTACAAATACTGCAGAAGACGTATTGGAACCAGCATGGACCCAAGATTCTCACATAAATCGGTCAAGTTTGGTGAAGGAAAAATCATGGTTTGGGGTTACATTCAGTATGAGGATGTGTAAGAGTTCGGAATGGAGGAGGCATTGAAGAGGAATCCAAAGAATCTTGATAAACTTTCTTTGCCATTCCAGATGACTTTATTAATAAGTTATTTGAGTCATTGTAGAGATGTATGGATGCAGTCCTCCAAGCTCATGGGAGTCAAACAATATTAATTCTTTTTCCACTGCACCATGACTTTATATTCTATACTATACATTATTTCTGTTAAGTGACAAGACTTTTGTCTAAGCAAAGTCAGACCTTACTGTCCTAATTAAATAATGAAAAACTGAAGCATGATCATATTTTATTTTGGTAAAATAAGCGTAATCTAGAGGCCTTTGCCTTTCATATTAGCCATTTTTGATACCAAATATCAAATTTATTTATTTATTTTTTTATTTAGGGGTTTTCTTCTTTATTGGAATAGGACAGTGGAGATTTTACAGACAGGAAAGTGTAGGGAGCAGAGATAGGGGAAGGATCAGCAAAGGACCTCAAGCTGGGAATCGAACTCCGGTCGCTGTGAGCATCTTGGTGCTATGTGTCGACGCACTAACCACTGGGCTATTGGCGCCGACCCAAACAATTAATTTAAAAAAAATTAAATGAAAGTGAATTATGTCATCATTTATTCGTGCTTACCTTGTTCCAACCAGTTTGAGCTTGTTTATCTTTGTTCTGATAAACACAAAATAAAAATTTAAACTCCAAACCGGAATTTACAAACCGGTAACCATTGTGTTCTAAAAACCATATACTAAAAAATATTTAAAAGTGTTATTTATTGCTGCTTAGTAACCAAATACAGCTTAAAATAATATAAAAAAAAAATAGTCCAGACTTTGCACTTAAAAGTAAGTGATTTTTTGTTTACATTTAAACATAAGTAATCATTTTACATTGAAAATAAATGAGAAAACAATGAATAAGTAAAATAATAAAAATTAAATTAAATAAAAAAAAATTGTTTAACGTAAACCTACAACCCATTCTCATTCTAAAAACGTACCCGTATAAACGTATACATTTCTGGAGAGTGCCAAATATGTCTCAGGATGTATTTTTTTGCAGTTTTGGATTTCATGAATCCACCAGAGGCCGGTGTGTACGCTTTTTCAGATGTCAAATTTCTCTTGCAAGTGCCATTCATGCCTGTTCTTCTTTCGAAAATCCACCAGAGGCCGCTGTCGACTGACTGACCAACCAACTGACTGACTGACCGACTGGCTTACTGAGCGATTGACTGACCCAACGTCCTCCTTCCCTAAACCCAACCAATAGTGTTTTCAAAAGCACAGATTGAACCGCCAACCCACTTCCCTAAACCCAATTGACAGTTTGTGTTCTATATTTGTTTTTCTACTATGGAAGTCAATGGTTTACCAGTTTTCAACATTCTGAAAAAATATCTTCTTTTGTTTTCAACAAAACAGTTTTGTTTGAGAGTGCATGGATGTTTCCCTATACTGTGTTACAGCTGGAAGGGCTGAGTAAATGATGGCAAAACTTTAATTTTTGGGTGAACTATCCCTTTAACTCTGCTGAAATTAAATCAAATATTAGTATCGTGTCTAAAAATTAATATAATTAATTTATATATCCCATCAAAAGAAAATAATGACACTTCTAAACACTTTTAAAGCATTTTAAATGTTATTTTCCTCCTTATAGTTCTCTCTCTCTCTTTCTCTATCCACCCCTCTCTTACTCTCTCTCTTTAAACAGTCCGATGTGCATTTTCCCATTAAATCAGACGAATATATTATAAGCGCTCGGCTATTATGCTGTGAAGTAGTAGTCTGTCAGTTTAAAGAATAGTCTTCAGGCTGGAGGGTAAAAATGGATTTTGATGGCAGAGTAGCTTACTCAGCTGTCTGAGGAGAGAGCGCTCCAGCATCATTCACATTTTATAACCAAATTTGTCAACAGCGACTCGACTCTGCTGTCCTGACCTCTCTAAAACTATCGCCCCGCTCGCCACAGTGATTCAGCTGGATAATTCCCTAAGAAATTTCACAGCTTATTCAAAGCAATGCATCTCAACTGCTGGGTCAAGAGTAAAACACAGTACTTTCTGTACTTCTGCAACAAGGAAGAACGCAGAATTTATGTTAAATATAATAAAGCAAGGGATGTTTGATGTATTAGGACCTTGTAAAGTATTGAGCAAAACTTTCTAAAATATTTCTCAAAAAGTTTTTTTTTTCCCTGATGATACTTTTTGGAGATCAAGAAAGTTATGAAGAAGTAAAAGTGCATGACCTCTAAAACATTTTTTTTGTTTTATCTTTTTGACATTTTAAATAATTCATCTGTGACACTTTATTTTAAGGTAGAATTCTGGATATAGTCTGGAGAATAATCATGGTTTCACGGTTATCACGATTATTATGCATTTATTTCAAAACACCACTAATTAAGAAAATCACATGAAAGCTATATAATAAAAATATTTTAAAGTGTTAATTTTTAGCTGCTCAGTAACCAAATAATACAGAACATAATAATATTAAAAACAAACAATAGTCCATTTTTCTTTGGACTTAAAAATAAGTGAAAGTGCATTTAAACAAGTAATAATTTTACACTGAAAATAAATGACAGAACATTGAATAAAAAAGTAATAAAGTATTTCTCAAATGTAAACCTTCAACCCAGGCTCATTCTGAAAACGTAACACTATATACATTTCTGGAGAGTGCCAAATACGTCCCAGGAGGTAAATTTTTTTTTTTTTTGGTTTTCAAGAATCGCTGTGTACGCTCTTTGAGATCTCATTTTTCTCGTGAGTGCTATTTGCGCTTGCTGTTCTCATGTAAATACACCAGAGGCTGCTGTCGACTGACTGACTGACCAATCAACTGACTGACCGTCCTCCTTTCCTGAACCCAACCAATAGTGTTTTTAAAAGCACTGATTGACTTTCACCCACTTCCCGAAACCTAACCGACAGTTGTAAAAAGTAATCCAGAAAAAGAAAAGCCCCCACCTGATTTTTACCGCGTTTTCAGATTTTACCACATTCTTACCCTGTTATTTACTTGTTTATTTTATTTTTTGGCTTTTGTTTTTGTCTTACCTGGCTTTTTGGCTTGTATCCCATCGTCTTGGTCATCTCAAGTCCATCGACGTACATGGTAAGCTAACTGGACAAACTGGTAACAGCGCGAAAGCCGTCCATACGTAGGTAAGCATGAAAAGGAACGCCGTCATACCGCTCGTAGCGTTCATTTTAAAGATGAAATGCAGCCATACGTACTTCTGGATACATAATTTGCTATCTCCAGAAATGTAAATAGTGGGACGTTTTCATGAGCCTATGTTAGATCATTCTCATTCTATACTTTAAAACTTTAAACACAATACCAATAGAGCTTTACCTACATTAAGTGTTTTTTAAGCAGTCAAAGCCTACCTCTTCTCTCTGGCTTACTTATAAAAGTTGTTATTTTGTTTGGTTTTGTTTTTTAGGATTTGTGACTAAACAGAACTTTTAAAAATAATTTTGATGTTTTAATTTATTGTACTAGGGCGAAGCTGTGGCGCAGTAGGTAGTCCTGTCGCCTCACAGAAAGAAGGTCGCTGGGTCGCTGGGTCGCTGATTCGAGGCTCGGCTCAGTTGGTGTTTCTGTGTGGAGTTTGCATGTTCTCCCTGCGTTTGCGTGGGTTTCCTCTGGGTGCTTCGGTTTCCCCCACATTCCAAACACATGCAGAACTGGTGAATTGGGTAGGCTAAATTGTCCGTAGTGTATGAGTGTGTGCGCGGATGTTACCCAGAGATGGGTTTTGGCTGGAAGAGCTTCCGCTGCGTAAAAACTTGCTGGATAAGTTGGCAGTTTTTTCCACTGTGGCGACCCCGAATTAATAAAGGGACTAAGCCGACAAGAAAATGAATGAATGAATTTATTGTACTATTTACTATCTTTTTTCTGAATGTTTTTTTTTTATTATTTTGCCATGAAGCACTTTGGTCATCAATCATGTTGTTTCAAGGTGCTATACAAATAAAGTTGAACTTGAGCTTTACCTTCGTCATTTGGTTAAAAGAAATTGACCTATGTAACATAAAAACAGGTTGACTAGTTTATTGGTACACAAAATCACAGGTATTTTACTTATATATCATTGTAGCACATTTGCTCTTCAAACTAACATTAAAATATCACATTGTTCAGTTTTAGACTTATTTTTCGATTAAATCCTTGTCGTATCAGTAGTTGTATCGGGTCGCGTCCTGTTTGGTGTCCTGAAGCGACAGCAGCAGCCGAGAGAGACACTGATTAAGGCTCATTTTGTGGGTCATGTAAAAAGATGAGAGAGAGAAATCCCTCTAGGAAGCCTGAAATGACTTTGCTGTTTGCCTGTGAGAAGAGCTAGAGAGAGACGGTTTGTTTACAGACCCGTCATATTCTTCCTCCCACATGCGGAAAATCGCTCCAAAACGCGGGGGTTGCCAGATCCCAGAGCTCCCGCACCCTGGACAGAGGGCATGGAGCAGCAGCCCGGCTATCGATCCAATAAAGAACGGGGCAGGCAGCTCATAAGCGAACTCAGGGCCCCTTGACATTGCATTAAAGTTGGCGTTTTATGGGAGCAGCTTCCCACAGGTGAAGCGGCGTGGAGGTTTTATTATTGTAATTACCCGTGGCAGGTTGCTTAGTGTTGGCTTGGCTGAAAAATACCTCCGCGCTATTTTCAGCACATGGATGCAAAGCGCCCGTTAATATGGGGAAACAATCAGCACCGGATCAAGCGCGTATGCATGGAGAGGATATCTTTTAAGGTGGTTTTGCACTGGAAAGCTGTCATACGTGCATTTCATAGAACAAATCGTAAATAGAGGATTATTGGAGTTTTATAGGATTTATAGGAAAACTAAGTCTTTTAGTGTCTTTGTAAATTATTTGTGATTCATTCATTCATTTATTAAATTTTCTTCAGCTTAGTCTCTTTATTCATCAGGGGTTGCCACAGCGGAGGCCCTTCCAGCTGCAACCCATTTCTGAGAAACACCCATACACTCTCACATGCACACACACACTATAGTAAATTTAGTTTACCCAGTTCACCTATAGCACATGTCTTTGAACTGTAGGGGAAACTGGAGCACCCGGAGGAAACCCACACGAACACAGGGAGAACATGCAAACTCCACACAGAAATGCCAACTGACCCAGCCGGGACTCGAAACAGCGATCTTCTTGCTGTGAGGCGACAGTGCTAACCACTGAGCCACCATGCTGCCCTTATTTGTGATTTATTTACCAGCAATTACTACACACATAAGGTTTGCTGTTTGTTTAAATGACTTATTTAAAATGAGGCGAACTTAATTGACAACTTAATTGTTTAATGCTTAATTCACTTTAATTTGTGAAACCTAATTATTTAGCTAAATTCTCACATGTCGTCCCAAAACAAATTGATTGCAACATGTGAAAATGTGGCCCTATATACGTTTCTGGAGATTGTGAATTAGGTAGCCAGATGTATGTGGGGCTGCATTTCATCTTTAAAACGAACACTATGGGGCACTATGACGGTGTAAGAAAGCAGGTAAGACAAAAGTAGAAGCCAAAAAATAAAATAAACAAGTAAATAACAGGGTGAGGACGTGTAAAATCTGAAAATGTGGTAAAAATCAGACTGCTGTGTGGGCTTTTTTTTGTGGAGTGCTTTTGATAACTGTTGGTTGGGTTTAGGGACGTGGGTCGGTGGGTCAATCTGTGCTTTAGAAAACACTGTTGGTTGGGTATAGGAAAGGAGGAGGGTGGGTCAGTCAGTCAGTCATTTAGTCAGTCAGTGGACAGTGGCCTCTGGTGGATTAACGCAAGAACAGCAGGCATGAATGGCACTAGCAATAGAAATATGAGATCTAAAAAAGTGTAAACTGTTTTTTACAATGTATGTATCTACTTACTTAAAATAGCAATAACGGGCTAAGCTAAATATTAGGAATATTTATACTATAGGGCTGTTGCTCGATTCTGATTGGCTGATGAAAATTCTAAGCCGTGTACAGGCAGTAAAAAGTCTTTATTGGTTCTTGTGAACTAACAGCTTTATGTTGCATTATAATACTAGAGGGGTGGCAGGATGGTGCAGCGGGTAGCATTGTCACCTCACAGCAAGAAGATCGCTGGTTCAAGTCCCAGCTGGGTCAGTTTTCATTTCTGTGTTGAGTTTGCATGTTCTCCCCGTATTGACGTGGGTTTTCTCCTGGTGCTCCAGTTTCTCCCACAAGTCCAAAGACATGTGCTATAGGGGAATTTGGGTAAGCTAAATTTTCCAAAGTGGGGGTCAATCTGTTCTTTTGAAAACACTATTGGTTGGGTTTAGGGAAGGAGGAGGGTGGTCGATTGGTCAGTCAGTCAGTGGCCTCTGGTGGATTTACACGAGAACAACAAGGGAATGGCACTTGCGAGAGAAATTTGAGATATTAAAAGAGTACAAAGCGACCTCTGATGGATTCGCAAAAACAAAAACTGCAAAATAATGTCCTGGCATGTATTTGGCGCTCTCCAGAAATGTATATAGAGCTACCTATTCAGAATGAGCCTGGGTGATCAAAACAGCATTTATTGTTTCAGTTTGATAAAATGAACAGAATCTAAAATGTGTGTCTTCGTTTGATAGCAGCACAAAACTTCTTGTGGTTATTTCATGGGATGTGTGTGCTATATAATGTGTAGTGAAGATTTATTCACACATCAGCTGAAACAACACAGACCAAAAGATTGATCTTGGGATCAGGGCTGATCTTGACCAGTTTTTCGCCCTAGGCAAGATTTCAGCTGGTGCCTCTCGCATGGAATAAAACTGCATTGCTTTAAGACATAAAACAAATTATACATGAAGAACCTTTAACATTCATAGAACATTTCCATCGCACAAAAGAATAATGGAGACTCTTCTTTCAATTTTTGAAACATTCTTCACAAAAAGAAGATTATTTTAAGAACAGATCACTAAAAACTTTGTGCTAGAATATAAAATCAGAAATTAATAGGCTGCTGCTATATTTGAAAAAAAATGGGGTGGTTTTGTTAGAGTGTACATATGCATAGAAAGGAATGCTAAATAACATTTTTATTTAATAACACATTTTTATTTCCATGTGAGCCAACATGGGTATAAAATATAAATATTTGATTTGATAAACTAAACACTTTAGTTTAAGTAACAATTATCACTAACTAGTGGCTCATACCTGCCTCTTATTAAGATATCGGCAGTTTTTGTACTTATAAAGTAAACTTCTACCTTAATAACTATTAATACGCAGCAGGCTAGGACTTTGAGAAAAAGTTAATAGTCTATTAATAGTGAGAATTGGAACCTTCAAATAAAGTTTGACAAAATATTTGTAACGCAATTTTAAAAAACAAAATTTAAATACAGTAAATGACACTCACTACAAAAATAAAAACTTTATAAAACTGGAGAAGTATAATGCAAATGAATAATAAAACATTCCTAAATTCAAATTCTAAACCAAACTAATTTTAGCTTCAGTTCGATTTGCTCACAATTACATTAACATTAACCGTACTTGATAATGTACTATTAAACATGTAAAAACTAAACAAAAAATAAAAGAAAAGAAATATGTTTGTCTCTATTTTTATATAATGGAAATTAAATATGTTGATGCGTTCATTGTTATGCTTTTGTGCTGGTTTAGGCAATAGACAGAAACATAGCATTATAATTGTTCTGAGATTTATTGTTCAAAATGTTGTTTCTGTTGATTTCTGTAGTACCCTTGGTAGTCAGCTTCAGTAGTTCATTATGTTGGTTTCCAACATTCTTTGAAATATTTTTTTTTACACTGATCTGTTCATATTATACACTGTAAAAAGTGATTAGTTGACTTTACTTAAAAAGTGAGTAAACCTGTTGCTTTTAAAGATGTTAGTTTAAGAGAGAAGAAGTAAAGCTGCCGTAACACTAGACTTTGAGCATGCAAAGTTCTGTTATATGGAACTGTTAAAAGTGGCGGGATAAAAAAAGATAATTATACATTAATAAAGTGAGCGAATAAGAGTTTGTGTTGGGTGGGGGGGGCACGGTTCAGTGGTCAGCACTGTCGCCTCACAGCAAGAAGATCAGTGATTCAAGTCCTGACTGGGTCAGTTGTTATTTCGGTGTGAAGTTTGCATGTTCTCCCGTGCTCGTGTGTGTTTCCACCGAGTACTCCGATTTCCCCCGCAGTCCAAACACATGTGCAATAGGTTAATTGGGAGTCGATGGGTGTTTCCCAGTTATGGGTTGCAGCTGAAAGGGCATCCACTGTGTTAAACGTGCCAGATAAGTTTTATGGTTTATTCTGTTGTGGCGACCCCTGAATAATAAAGGGACTAAGCTGTAAAAAAAAAAATGAATGAATGAAAATTGGCCGTCGTGTATGTTTGAATGAGAGTGAATGGATGTTTCCCAGTAATGGGTTGCAGCTGGGAGGGCATCTCCTGTGTAAAACATATGCTGAATAAGTTCATTCTGCTGTGGTGACCCCTGATGATTAAAGGGACTAATCCGAAGGAAATTGAATGAATCAATGAGGTCATGTGTTGATCTTTTATTGGTCTCATGCAATTACATAATGCTATTTTGCAGGTTTGAGTTCACCAAGCTTGATCTTTGTAAAACAGCAACATGTGAAACTTGTCACACACGCCTGTGTTTCCAGTTTGCTGCATTCTCATGGGTATGAATAAAAGTCTATGGGGTGAAAAGTGCAGTGTGACTGCAGTTTAAACCTGTTGTTTTTTTAAAGCTATTAAGCTGTTGCCTTAAAATTGAATAAGTAAATAAACTATGTGCATAATAATAAAAAAAAATGAAAAAAGTTAAGTCAACAGTTCCAAATTACAACAGTTTTTTAAAAGTACATGTTCAACTTCCCGCTTTTCCAAACCAGTTTGAGTTTTCCAAACCTGTCACTGGGGTGGTACCTTTACCCCAGTAACAAATTATCTTTATTTCTAAGAGTGAACCATTGACATCCATTTTAAGAAAAATTTATTTATTTTTTTGATATCTATGGCTTGTAACAAGTGGATGGCAGGGGCGGACTGGTACAATAATTCAGGCCGGGAAATTTTTTTAACCTCATGCCACCTCTGCTGCAATTGTTACCACTACGCTACCCTTTTCACGTAGTTCTCTGACTGCTAATATTGTACTCTATTGTAACTGTATTATTTATTGTACCATGTAGACTACTAGACAAATTATTAATGAATAAATTAATGAATCCTCAAAACTCAAGAGGCTCAAAACTTTCTGCACACACACTATTTCTACTTTTATTCCATATATTAGATTTTTTTGCTTGTTTGTTTTATAAAAACCTTGACCCACTAAGACATGATGCATGATTTTATTTACTTTTATTTGACCTATTATTTTTATTTTTAATTTATAGACTATGCCTATATAAATATAGACAAATTGTTGCTTATTCGCTAATTGTATTTTTTATTTATTTGTATCTACTGTAAGTCAATTTAGATTAAAACGCCCGCCAGCCAAATTATTATATACAGTTGAAGTCAGAATTATTAGCCCCCCTTTGAATTTTCTTTCTTTTTAAAAATATTTTCCAAATGATGTTTAACAGAGCAAGGAAATTTTCACAGTATGTCTGATAATATTTTTTTCTGAGAAAGTCTTATTTGTTTTATTTCAGCTAGAATACCCGTTTTAAGCCATTTTAAGGTCAAAATTATTAGCCCCTTTTAGCTATTTTTTTTTTCGAAAGTCTACAGAACAAACCATCATTATACTATACCTTGCCTAATTACCCTAACCTGCCTAGTTAACCTAATTAACCTAGTTAAGCCTTTAAATGTCATTTTAAGCTGTGTAAAAGTGTAAAATATCTACTCAAATATTATTTACTGTCATCATGGCAAAGATAAAATAAATCAGTTATTAGAGACGAGTTATTAAAACATTTATGTTTAGAAATGTGTTGTAAAAATCTTCTCTCCGTTCAACAGAAAATAGGGGGAAAAAATAAACAGGGGTGCTAATAATTCAGGGGGGCTAAAAATTTTGACTTCAACTGTAAATGTGTTGTATTTTGACCAACTTGCTCCCTTGGTCGCAAACCTAGTTGTGATTTTGCTGCATTTTTCTGCTTCTATGGCCAGGGCTTTTCTTCTTTTCATGTGCTCCCTCTCTGCTCCTTCCTTACGTTTTTGTTCCGTGTTATTGCATGACTGACTCGAAGTTGTAGCTGGTATCATAAGTTCTATGCAAATAGCTAATCAGGCAGTACGTCACTGAAATGATTGGACCTTATGGTGATCACGATTGCCTGATTCGTGGTTTGAGCTGTCCATCAAGCTGCAAGCAGCCTATGGCATGTCGAGGTGAGGTAATCGACGGCATGGCGGCAGGCCAGATTGACCGTCAGGCCCCCGATGTTCCCGATGGTCAGTCCGCCCCTGGTGGATGGTGAGCAAGTGATGTCAGATATTTCATTTTTATGTAAACTGTCTGTTGGCCAGCACTCACTTTTGGTGATTTACACATACCTAACTTTAAATAGTAATACTTTCTGGGAAGTTTCTTGCTCAAAAATGTAAAAAGTTTTACAATACAATGTAATGAGAATGTTTTTAACTGTATTCAATATTTTTTCCATATACAAACACAGGAAAACATTACTGTAATGACATAGAAAAATGATGCCTTGAAAACCGTGTCTCATGAGTTTATATTTCAAATTTGATGAGGATAGCATGCAAAATAAGAAACTATATAGGTGTCTGAGGCATTTTCCCAAACTAAAACATTCACAGTTGCTGAATAATTTGGTCTACATTCACAGTTAATGTACCTTTGATAAGAAGACACTGGCTTTATTATCCATTATCTAGAGTTTATGATGCTCAAAGCGAAAAAAAGTTATAGATGATTAAGTAATGCAAAAAAATGTACCGCACTAAACCTTTTATTATTTCATAAACAAATATATGAAATTATTTCTAGACTAATACCGTATAGTAATAGGTAGAAAGCCACACATTTTCTAAGTATATGTTTTGAAGTTGATGGCAATATCATGCAAAAAGAAAGTTCTGGAAATATTTTTCTGAGACTATGTCCTATGCTTTTCTCCTCCTTGTTTGTGGAAAAGTAGTCTGCTGGTTTCCCACGTTTGTCTTTTTTATATATCTATTGCTTGTAATAAGTGGATAGTGAGTGAATTATGGCATACTTTTCATTTTTATCTGAACTTTCCCTTCAACCGGTCTACTCAATATAAGTAAGTAAAATAACTAATCACGTTTTACAGTGCTCAACTATATGTTCAAGCATATGGCAAGCATCGACAAACCAGGATCACATCATCCTATTCTCAGATGATTTGTATATTAAAGAATCAGCATATGGCATCCACAGCTGTCGTGACCCTCAGATAAAGTTTGAGTCTCTGTCTGTCGCTCCGCTCAGCCCCAAAACAGCATCGAACGGCTGATGTGATTAAATGTTGTAGCAGCCAGCCTTCCACAACCCAAATTGTTATAATACACCATGAAATTTGAATGATCCAACTTTGAGGGAGGTTAAAGCTTGTTTTCTGCTTGACTCTGATATGCTTGAGACAGTTTCTTTATCATCCGCAGCCAATATGTATTTTTTTCTAGTCAATTTTCGCCCTTGTATTTTATAGAAGTGCCAACGCTGAGCATCAGGGACCAACACTAACCCGTGGACTGACAGCTTGGTTATTTAAGGCATTGTATACAGGGAGTTTATAAAAATAATCGAATAATACATTTATCTGTAAGAACACATGTTTCTTGGTGATTTCAAGGCGTTTTATTTAAAACCATTTGAAAAAAGAATGTTAGTAGCATAAAGACATTAAACATGTATTTTTCTGTACACTCTCAGAAATAAAGGTACGCGAACTGTCAGTGGTACCTTTTCAAAAGGTACACATTTGAATAATTGAAAGGTCCATATTGGTACCTCGAAAAAATATATTAGTACCTAAAAGTTTTAAGAGGAACACTTTTGTACTTTTTTGGTACTAATATGTTCCCTTAAGGTATTAATACAATTTGGACCTTTTGAAAAGGCACCTACCCTGTGACAGCTCATGTACCTTTTTTTTCTATACTGAGTGTACTGATGTGGGTAGCATCATTAGGTACTGTACTGTATATCGATAATCTTAAGCTAAGGGCTTTTATCCTTAGCAAAGCCTCATTTATTTCTTTAAAAAAGTAATGAAATCACCGAAATTTTGAAAGATATTTTACAGTTCATTTTAACACAGTATTTCAGTATTCTTTACGGAATAGTTTAGAATGAGAATGATTTAATAGAATGAGTTTAACCCCTGCTTGAAATACATTTAGCTAAATTTAAAAAGTTTTTACTGTCACACTTGATCAAATTAATGATTCCTTGCTGAATAAAAGTATTTTTGTATTTAAAGGTATCTGGTTCAAAGACCGACATTCCAATTTGGTGCTTACATTGCATAAAATTTTTGATTTTATTTAAATCCATGTAAAGTTGAATGTTTCAAATCTTAAAATGCTGTCAAAATATAGCAAAAGAGTGTTTTCACATTTATTTTACAAATATTTTTATGTAGAAATGAAATGGCTTACTTATTCTGACCAGTTGCTTGAATTACAAATTAAATTCTTAAACTTTTATTTAAATTGCTTTTCAGACAAAAAATCATCATGATCATCATTTTTTAAAAGAAATTTAAATACACTTTTAACTAACAGACAGTAACAAACTCTTTTAATTAGATAAACAGGGCCTTTTAGCTTTATTTAAAACACTTTAGATATAAGTATCAAAACAAAACTTTTCAAAGTAACAAAGTAATGATATCAAATGTAATCTTTTAGTTCTAATATATATATATATATATATATATATATATATATATATATATATATATATATATATATATATATATATATAATGTATGTATATATATATATATATATATATATATTAAACATACATACAGTTGAAGTCAGAATTATTAGCCCCTTTGAATTTTTTCTTTTTTTAAATATTTCCCAAATGATGTTTAACAGAGCAAGGAAATTTTCACAGTATGTCTGATTTTTTTTTTTCTGGAGAAAGTCTTATTGGTTTTATTTCGGCTAGAATAAAAGCAGTTTTTAATGTTTAATGTAAATTAAATATAACTTAACTTTCCTAATTACCCTAACCTGCCTAGTTAACCTAATTAACCTAGTTAAGCCTTACAAAAGTGTTTTGAAAAATATCTAGTGAAATATTATGTACTGTCATCATGGCAAAGATAAAATAAATCAGTTATTAGAAATGAGTTATCAAAACTATTATGCCTAGAAATGTGTTTAAAAAAAATCTTCTCTTCGTTAAACTGAAATTTTAGAAAAAAAATAAACATAAAAAAATGTAATTCTGCTAGAAAAAAAAAATTAAACAAAAACATTATTCTGGTTTTCTGAACAGATTTATACAGAATGTTGTACAATATTTAATGCAAGTACATTAAGCAAATGTAATTGAATTACCTAAAAAATATATATTTTTTTATCTGATAAGTGATTTAATTAAAGTAGTTACCTTATAACTAGTTACACTTAACACTGATTTTGACCCAGACAAAATATATTCACAAATTAATGAACAGTTTGAAAGGTAGCAAGAAGCACAACATCAGATTTGTGCGTCTACTTTATTGGCAAAGCCTTGAAAGTGTTGTTGGTTTTGTTTTTCTAAGCCCATGTGGTGATGAGCGTTGTGCACCTCAGGGCGGCTCATAGACTCAGTGTTGAACACGTGCTGGAACTGCAGAGCAGTGTCTACACAGAGAAGAGCTGTTCACACACACACAAACACCTGCAGTCAAACACAGAGCCGCTAATCAAAACACTGCGTCATCTCTAGAGTCATCCCAATGACAGAAAATACACATCTAGAGATATATGTATTTTTATGGAGTTTCCAACACTTGATATTATTAATTATATAAAAAAATAGGTTAACTCATTTGAACTTTTTGTAAGTTTTACATAAATATGAACACTAAACGCTACACTACAACTACTACTTGTTTTATAGTATATCTAATAGATTAGGACACATTTTCTTGAAAAGCAATAGTTCTGCTGTATTGTACTGTATTTACAATCAACCAACCAAATAACCAACCAATCAATCAATTATGCTTAATAAGAAGGTCCACCAGTGGACTATTGCAGCTATTTTAGTACATCAACCTATACTAAATGCAAATAAGAACTACCTGAAATATCAACCAACCAACCTATTGTACTTATTTTTGTACATCAACTTACACTAAATGAAAATGAGAAATCAATCAATCAATCAATCAATCAATCAATCAATCAATCAATCAATCAATCAATCAATCAATCAATCAATCAATCAATCAATCATGCTTAAGACAAATGCCAATCAATGGACTATTATAGTTATTTTAGTATGTAAACTTAAACTTAATCAAAATGAGAACCTGGAAAAATATATCTACAAATGAACCAACCAACCAACCAACCAACTAACCAATTATACTTAACAAGAATGCCCACCAGTGGACTACTGTAGTTATTTTAGTACATCAAATTAGACTAAATGAAAATGAGAACCTTAAATAACACACACACACACACACACACACACACACACACACACACACACACACACACACACACACACACACACACACACACACACACACACACACACACACACACACACACAGTTGAAATCAATAAATAGTTGAATAGAATCAATAGTTGAGTGAGTTTTGGCATACAATCTATAAATTTATCATTTTGACCCATACAATGTCAGTTTGTACTTGTAACACTTAAGACATGAATCCGACCAGATGATAAAGTAGGCCATGTTGTGTTCCTGACTTGTGTTAATTTCTCTTCCGGTCTGATAGGAGCTGATCCTGACATAAATCTGTGAGTGTAACACCTGTGGTTTAGGCCGTCTGTCCTGCTCTGCTTTTGAAGAGTCACAGATCTCCCATTTAATCCTCTCATGCGATTAGCCTTTGACCTGCTTGACGCCTGAGGTGTGGTAAAACTTAACACACAAACACACACAACACATACGCAATATGTGCTGACCGTATGGCTAATCAGCTTGGCACGGGAGGCTGCAACTCAAAACATACTGCGCTCCCTATCTAGGTCCCCATTTATATCTCTTATTAAGATGTGGTGTTTAATAGGCTGATCACAAGTGGGTGATGTTAAAGAGGGGTAAAATGTTTTAAGCTGGCCCATATCCACATCTTCCACAGGTTGTTGTGAATGAAAGGGATTTGATTGGATTGCTTTCATAAACACTCATGTGAGCAATTGTGTTCAAGCAGCCAAAAAACACAACCTGTTTTCTGTCTATTGACCCAAATGTTAGCATTAAGATACGTGTTATGAGAAAACACACCAAAACCAATGTTCAGGCTTTACTACATTAGGTAGAACCACAACTGTTCAGTTAAAAAAAACACAACTTGCACAACTTGTCAAAATTGCAACGAAAGTGATTGGTGTAAGATCAACATACAGTATGACTTGTTGGTTTTTAGGAATGCACAAGTAATAGCAAATGATCCAATGTATAAAGTACTGCCATCGGGGAAGCGGTACAGAGTTCCTTTGTTTAATAGTGATCTTTACAAGAAGTCCTTTATACCAGTGTCCATTGCCATTTTAAATAGTAAATAAATTACTTTAAAGGTCTTTTAAATCTCATTGGTGTTGATAAATGTTACATATTGGGCTCTATTTTAAAGATCTAGGCGCAAAGTCTAAAGCGCATATTGTTAAGGGCATTAAGGGCATGTCTGAATCCACTTTTGCTATTTTAAGGACGGAAAAATGCTCTAACCAGCGCATGGTCTAACAAGGTTGTACTTATTCTCTTAATGAGTTGTGGGTGTGTTTTGAGCATAACATACATTAAACCAATCAGAGTCTCATCTCACTTTTCCTGTAAGTAGGGGTGTCCAAACTCGGTCCTGGAGGGCTAGTGTCCTGCATATTTTAGTTCCAACCCCAATTATACACATCTGAACCAGCTGATCAAGCTCTTTTTATGTATACTAGAAACTTCCAGGGAGGTGTGTTGAGTAAAGTTTGAGCTAAACTTTGCCGGACACCGGCCCTCCAGGAGTTTGGACACCCCTGCCTTTAAGAGTCAGTTGCGTCACGCCATGGCACATTTGCGATTTAAATGACGGACTTTGTAAGTGGAAAAACTGAACGCTTCACTAGTGAGAAAACAGTTAAACAGACCATCTGCAGCGCAAGGATAAAGAATGAACCTCCTCCATTCGGCTTCTTTACCTTCTCTTTACTTTATTCTTTTACCTTTGTGGATAAGGAAACTGTGTTGGACACACTCCCCTGAAAGTATCCATTAGCCTACATATTTAATTTCGTTTGTTAAGTGCAAAGATTTGTTTCAAAACTATTTCTGAACTCAGTTCTAATTTCCAGCAAACGAATAAATGAACAATAATAACGAAGTGTGGCCAAAAAACTGAGTTATATCCGAACACGTCCTATTCTTATGCCCCATATGGTGATGAATACGTCTTCAAAACCCAACAGCTGATCAAATCTAAACTTGTTTTATTAAAAGAATTATAAATATGCATATAATAAATACTACTAATTATAATAATAACATTAAACAAATTGTTATGAATAATCTAATAAAGCCCCCTAAGATGAGGTATGGAGGCAGTGGTTTTTATATTCATGTAGAAAATAAGAATTTTTGTAACATTTTATTCCTTTAATTTTTTTATTTGTAAATATATTTGTGTATTGCTGTACATCCTGTGTGTATTAGGCAATGTGTAAATGTTTAACATGATTTGCGCTGGAGTTTGCACCAGATTTAAGCTGGTGAATTGTGCAGCCTATTTCAGTTTTTCAAAATAGCAATGCCCCAACAATGGGCCGTAACACACCTCCTTTTTTAGAAGGGAACACCTATCAGTGCACGAACTGGTGCAAATGGATTTGCTATTTAAACAACGTGGCGCAAAACATAAAAGTTAGGGTTGCGTTGGTCTGAAAATAGCAACAAATCGCGACAAAACCCGTCTTGGGCCTTATTGTGTCAGGTGTATGATAGGGCCCACAATATGAGTTGTTTGTTTTCAGTAATACACAAGTAATAGCAAAGGATCCAAGTCATGTTTTATTCCAATGTATGAAGTACTGGCATCATACAGCAATACAGGGTTTTTTTTGTGTAAAAGTAATCGTTTCAAGAGCCATGATACCATGTACCATGATATGTGATTTACCATAATGTTTGCAGATGTTTAAGATGCATGCTAAGTGAGTGAACATACGTGTTTATCTGAAAAATAATCCTAAAGTCAGTTATTCTCCTATGTCAAAACTTGTCTTTGTTTTGGTCTTCACACACTGCACCTAAGGTTAGTTTTTAAACAAAAATCACAGCCGTGAAACCCCAAACGTGTGTTGTGCCGTCATGATTTTACTAATGAACACTATAGTACAATAACCTATTTATTGAAGAATGCTTTCTCATTGAATTCAGGCTTAAATTGATAAAGTAAAAACTAAACTCACACTCACTCAGTGCAATTACTCTAGCATATGCTGCAAACCAGCCCTGATAATACAACCCAAAGTGCTGGGAAACACACACACACACACACTCCCCCATTCACTATGCCCAATTTAGTTTATCCAATTCTCACAAGTTTTTGGACTGTGGGGAAACCTATGCAGACACGGTGAGCACATGCAAACTTCACACAGAAAGGACTCCTGGTCTCAAACCTGCTAGTGTACTCCTATGAGGTGACCATATTAACCACATTATCGGCGGTTGTCCATTTGTTAGCATTTGATAAGTTGTTATCTAGTATTTGTGAAGGGCGTTCCGTTTACAGCATGTGCTGCATGTAGACCAATCAGAACAGACTGGGTCTTCGGACCAATCATCACCAGCCGATTTGAATCTTATCACTCGAAAAGGGCATTATCAGTGGTTATCAGCTGATAGATTGGGCCAGTAGGGGGCTTCTGTGCCTAATGGTTTGCTCAGAAGGCTGTTATCATCCATTCACATGGTTAATCAGCTATAGATCACATACGACTGCGGCCGGAAGTTAACAAAGTTATTTAATAAATTTCCCACTTATTGTATCTACCCCAACCCTCACAGTAATGTAAAAACTTATCTGAATCTGGAGTCTTCTCTATTAGTATAGCTGGTAAGCCATGCGGATGAATGATAACAGCCTTCTGAGTCTACTAGTAGGTGCAGAAGGCCCCTACTGGCCCATATCTATCAGTTGATAAACACTGATAATGCCCATTTAATCTAGGGATAACATTCGAAGTGGGTGTCATCACAGATTAGCGTTTTGCAAAGGAAGGGTTTGGAACATTTTTGTTCAGGCGTCATCAAGCAAATAAAATAAAAATAAATGCATATTATAAGACATTTATTCATTCATTTTACTCCGGCTTTGTCCCTGATTAGAGGTCGCCACAGTGGAATGAACCACCAACTATTCCAGCATATGGTTTTCACAGCTGATGCCCTTTTACATGCAACCCAGTACTGGAAAACACCCATACACTCTTACATTCACACACAAACTCACACTAAACACTATTGCCAAATTAATTTATTTAATTCACCTATACTGCTTGTCTTTGGACTTGTGGACTCGCAAAAACAAAATATGAACCCTTTGTAATCCATTATAGGGACATTTTAAATTCCACCCAATGTGTCCTGTAATTTTCATGAATTAGGTGATTAGGTATGGAGAGCAGGCAATGTTTTGTGACTGTCTGAACACATTAGTCCACATGAGCCTCCGCAACACAAAAGCAATCCAGTTGAATGTGTTTTCAACAACCTCTGGAATTGGTCAATAGTGCCGTCCTTGTGTGATGAGCTTGCTAACATACAAAATACTAGTTATGAACAGGACTCCATTGTGTTTGGTTTAATCACCTGAATTAGCATACTTGCGCACTACAAATAAGCCATTGTTGCGAGACAACATGAAGCTAATAATAGCTTATGTGTTTCCTCATAAACACGTTTCTTAAATAAGGTTTTCAGATCCTCAAAGGCTGTCATATAAATGCGAGCGTTTAATCATCCTGTCAACTTGTGTTATGCATTTAATCTTGCTTCACCGTGGCCTTTTCCACTAATCATTTTAATATATTTTCTGGATAAGCTTTAAAAGCTTCGGCAGTAAACATCATATATTCCTGGATCCATCTCTTCACGTTTTTTTTTTTCTCCATCTGAGCGATTTACAAGCCTGCCATTTCTCAGCTAGAGCTTTAATAAAATGAGCTTCGCTTCAGAAAGTTTCAGTAATTCATGCTCTAAAGTTTCTCTTACGGACATTTTCTCTCTCAAATTAAGAGTCGTAAAAGAATAAATTCCACCCTCCACCTGAAACATCCTCCGAATTACCACTACAAATGGATCAAAGCCCAAGTTTTAAACTGCCCTGATTAAAATTCACAGTCTCATTTTGTTTATTGCCGGTTTTCATCTCGGAGACTTGCTTTCTCTCCCCGGGCCGATTTGTTTAAAACCCCCATCAGTTGTGTTTCAGCACGAATTGTGCATCTCTGTGGTCGGCTGATTGAAAAATTAAACATTTTCAGAAAAGAAACATGGTGTGATAATGAGGAGAAACTGAATGGTGCCTGTTGGGATTCTCTGCTGAACTCTTGCCCAGAATCCGTGCGGCCCCTGAGGGTTTTGTCCTAGAAATTCCTCTCTCCAGTCGCTGGTGATTTCTCCATTGCGGATTATGAGTCTTAATCAGAATCCTTCTCAGAAGTGCCCCTAAAGCTTCAGCGTCCTGTGCTCAAACACAGATAATTACTCTGACAGCTGTGGACCTGAGCGCGAGTGAAGACGTCCATGGTTCATGCCAGCCGCTCCGAGTCTGAAGACGACGCACTGCTGGATAATGGCTTTACGCCTGGCTGTGGCACAACTCTGCACTCACCGTGACCGTAGCCAGGGTTTCAGAATTAGTAAAGGCTGAGAGTTGATAGGAATTGTGCAATATAATGTAATAATGCCAAATCCAACTCTCTCTCTGAACTGGTGTATGAATGATGAATAAGAACATATGCTGTATGTTAATCTTTAATGAATGTTTAGGACTTTTAGCTTGCCTTTGTTTATGGCTATCTAACGACCAAACTTAATGAAATTGCATAGCCTTCATCCTGGCTACGATCACATGAGGAAACTTAACTATTTTATCTATTGTCACAAATCGTAGTATTCGTGATGTCATCCATAGGTTTCTGAAGAGCACAAATGAAGCTACAAGTAGGTGTGGCCAACCATTGTCATTTTGTTCGCACATCATCGCACTGACCGGGGGTAACCAAACAAGGGCAAAGAGGTAGAGTGTCAGTGGAGCTACAGACTTTACCATCTCATTCACTCGGATTTTTTTTTTATTTTTGAACATGAAAAATAGACTTCATAGTTGGCCGTGGGCCTGGCGCTCAGGTTGCCAATGCAAAGGGACTAGAGGCCGGAATTGCTCCAGAGAGGCTTTGGGCTGTCAGGTTCACTTTTAAACAAGGGATTTAATCAAAGATGTGGGTTTTACACAGGGATTTGTCTATAAAGCCTTATTAATTAATGCTGCTCACAGCTTCTAATCTTTAGCTGCTGCCAAGACTGATGGGGACCATAGGTCAGCGAATCAAACATGCTGTCCGTATGGCAGCAGAGCCCACAGCGCCAAACCATGTCTTGCTTTACTGATGACCTCCAGACCTCCTGTGTCAACCGGGGATCAACTTAATGTTGTCGTATGCATAAGCTGGGATTTCGGGTCACGCTCAAAATAAACTTTACACTACTGGGAAACTGGAAGTTGCTCTCTAATGAAGGATCCTCAGGACATCATTTTCAAATGCAAAATTTGGAATAAATATTGATATATTTTATCAAACACACTCACACACACACACACACACACACACACACACACACACACACACACACACACATACAGAATCAGAGGAATTAAACAAATTAAAAGACACTTGACAATTCTCAGCCTCTCTTGGATTTTCTAAATTTATTAGGTAATTGGGTCTAATCCCAATTCTACCCCTTAGCCCTTCCCCTTACCCCAACCCCTAGTTTCGCGCTCACAGAAGTCAGGATATGCACAACTAAGTATTTTTTTTTTGTTATTATCACAATTTTTTTTTTTTTACAAAAAATAAGTATACTTTTAATACATTCATAATCATATGTCATGCTTAAAAAAAAAACTAAAATAAAAGCTGCAAAATTGTACTATCTATAATGCATAATAATAACTCCTGTGCATTAGTATCGGCATGAAAACATAACATCGTTGCCTTTGGTGATTTCCTGATGATAAATACCAAAAAATAACGCAACTGGAAAAACTACAGCAGTCACGATAGTCAATCTCATATGAAGCAATAGATCGCAATGACGTGATGACGTGTGCAGGTGCTGTAGTGCTGTCCCATTTCTTAGGGGTAATTTTTTAAGCCCTTCCTTTTGACACTCTGTTTGGTAGGGGTAAAAAATAGAATTGGCATTGGGCCTTAGTTGTTGTTTATTTTATCTAGAAATTAAGAAAAAATGCGTTCAGAAGTTTATAGAACAAAACAAAAATGACATTTTGGACAAACACAACGATAAATTGTAAATCCAGAGAAATCCTGAATTTTATACTCTGTCTTAATAGTGCTGTATAAATACATATAAATACATTTTATTTTATTTCAGTCAAACTTTATTATAAATCTAAAACGTGTATATATGTACAGTATATGCTTTGACAGTGTATTCTTTAATAAAAAATCAAATGAATCCATCAAAATATGATAAATGTCATATTGGCAAAAGAAAAAACACTAAAGTTGGATAAAGCAAGACAATTTTTTTTTTGTCAAAAAAGCTGAACTAGTTTACCTGACGATTGTCATGACATATGGATTGAAGTTTAAGTTTATTTATTTTTTACAACAAGGGACAGTGTACATCAATCATTGTTGACCAATAATGTAAATGTATCCAAATTACCCAAAGACTAGTTTTCATTGGTAGTCCCTTTGCCAAACCAATAAAAATATAAATTCCAACTAAAAACAATACTCAAATAAACAACAGAAAACAGCAAAGACAACAATTTCAAAAAGCCTAGTGTTAATGCTGATTAATAAGAAGCTTAAAATTATACCTTATTAATTTATTCATTCATTAATTTTTTATCTACTTTTCTGGGGCCGGTCACAGGGGCAAAAGTCTTAGGAAAGAACCCCAGACTTCCTTCTCCCTAGACACTTCCTTTAGCTCCTCCGGGGGTATCCCAAGGCGTTCCCAGGCCAGCCACGAGACATAGTTCCAGGAGACATCCAAAACAGATGCCCGAGCCACCTCAGCTGACTTCTCTCAATATAGAGGAGCAGCGGTTCTACTCCGAGCTCCTCCCGGGTGACAGAGCTCCTCACCCTATCTATAAAGTTGTGCCCTGCAACCCTGCAAAGGAAACTTATTTTGGTTACTTGTATCAGAAATCTTGTCCTTTCGTTCATGGCCCAAAGCTTATGACCATAGTTGAAAGTAAGAACGTAGTTTGACGGTAAATCAAGAGCTTGCCTTTCGGCTCAGCTCCTTCTTTACCACAACGGACTGGTACATCGACTGCATTACTGCTACCGCTGCACCAATCCGCCTGTCAATCTCATGTTCCATCCTTCCCTCACTCATGAACAAAACCCCAAGATACTTGAACTTTTCCATCTGGGATAAGGACTTTCCTCCAACCTGGAGATGGCAAACCACCTTTTTCCAGTGGAGCACTATGGCCTCGGACTTGGAGGTGGTGATTCTCATCCCACACTCATCAGCAAACCCACCCAGTGTATGTTGAAGGTCCATGTTCAATGAAGCCAACAGAAAAATCATTCATTTGAAAATCCTGAAATCCTGTGGTCGCCGAACCGGACCCCCTCCAGCCCAAGGCTGCGCTTTGAAGTTCTGTCCATAAAAATTATGAACAGAATTGGTGACAACGGGCAGCCCTGCCGGAGTCCAACATGCACTAATAACAAGTCTGACTTTAGAAGATTTTTATTCTCTAACATCTAAAATCATTCTCTATCTTTGATCTTTACAATTGCAAAAAAAAAAAAAAAAAGCGTAGAAAATCGAAATCTCACTAGACAGAATATATAGACAGTAAATAGAGTATAATCAGTTATCAACAATAAATCTTCTCCCTCTTGCGTTTAAGCAGATATTCTACTCTGATCTCATGAAGAAACGTAATTATTTTACATTTTGTCAGTTTAGTGGCTAATTAGTACAAATTCGTATGAGTTCAGCTATTTGAAAAGGTATGATTTTAAAAGGAGGCATGGCCACCAAACTCCACCCTAAACCTAAGAGTCATTAGGGGATCAGCAAATCATGCTAATTGTACACTGTAAAAAAAACTTGAAAAAAATTGAAATTACTTATTTGTTATTGTTGGTATGGCAAAAATTAATAAAAATGTCTGTACAACTACATTTAACATTTTAACTTAACATAAGGGTATGGCACAGCTGCAGAAAGACTTTTAATGTAAATTTTCATCTCACATTTACCTAGTTTGCTCTACAAAAAAAAAAAAAAGAAAAGAAACGCTTAGTGCGTGTGGACTGTTAATTTGTATTTAACTATTAAGTATTTATGAATTTTTTTTCTAATAAAATTAAAATTAAAATGCCTAAAAATATCAAATAATAAATCAAACTTTTAAAACAACTGCTCAAACAATAAATCAAATGCTCAAACAATCAAATAATAAATCGAAATGCATTCTTAAATGATAAATCACATGTATATTTCTTTTTTATGAACAACTCTGTAAAATCCCATAGTACTTAAATGACAATCAAATGCTTAAACTATAATTTAAATGGAGAAACCAGTTTCTGTTACCTCCTGATTACATACACACAGCTGAAAGCTTGTGATAAACTGATTACTAGGACTATAAAGACGTTTCATTCACAGACTCTTGGCTGAGTCTTGTTTTGTACTGTGAAGCATTACAAAGCATTTGTCCCTGTTTGTCTTGTCATGTTTTGATCCTTGTCTTGTTTACCATTGTTGTTGTTTTACCTTCTGTCCTGTTTCTAATTTGGTGGCTAATAAATGTTTTGTTTTATTATTTTTTAAAAAAATTTTTATGATTTGTTTTATTTGTTTTTATTTTTTTTTCCTTAACTGGTTGTTTGTTTGTACTGATAATTTATTATTTCCTAGTACCAATTTCCAAAAGAGTTTTGTTTTTTGTCAGAAAACTAATAATCTCATGTTAACCCAACTAAATATTTGTTTTTTTTTTACTGACAAATAATTTTACGTCTGTGCAGCTGATGTTTTCAAAAGTTCAATGAAAAAATGAAAAGAAACAAGGATTGTTTTGTTGTTGTTGTTGTTGTTGTTGTTGTAATGGTTTAAAAATGTTTACAGTGTATGATTGAGATTGCATGAATTCATATTAATTATACAATAAATCAAAAAGTTACGAGTGGGCGTGAGATAGCGTTGCATATTCCCCTTCACGGTTCACAGTAAGCATGTTGGCTTGTTTAGAATATACATGTGTGATTTAAAATGTATATTCTACAACAGGCAAACATGCTAAAATGAAAAATGAAATTCAGTCCATGCGTCAACACATTCTTCTACATTATTATAATATTTTCTAGTACAGTATTGTTTCTATTCTGGGCTCTCCTATGTGTGTCGCATTTGACGCTTCCATGATATGATTTTTATCTTATGCTTTCTGATCATTGCCACTGGCAAAAGTCTGTTTTAGCAGTCTGAGCAATGCTCAAGTGTAAACATATAGATATGCAGTACATTTTCAGCAAATTATCTTTTAGCAGCAAGATGTATATACAGAACCATAGCTCATGTCTTTCACTAGTCAGTTTTTTTTTTACTGTCTTCACTTACACTTGTGGTTCCACCTCTCGCTGCAAGCCAAATACAGCTGCTGAATAATTCAGCCCTTTATGCGTCGATATAGAGGAGTATTTGTTCCTCTAACACACACAAGCCTAAGACAAACTAATTAGTCAAGATTACGCCTGAATTCATGATACAGCAGAAATACAGAGCTGGAATTAATTCTGCACCTTCACATTTGCATTCCAGGGAGGGATTCAGTTATTCAATAAAAGCATCATGCAATATGGTGAAACACTGTTTTAAATGTTGACTTGTTTTGTGTTTACTGTGCCTTGAGTGTGTATGACCTTCTGCCCCCATGGGTCGATGGGTTAAGGCCTGCTTTTAACATGTTGCTCTACAGTCAGTAGAGCTGGATAGTAACAGTAATCTGGATTATGAAATCCAATAGCAAAAATTATATATATTTCATCTAGTAAATGTTAGCATCATGTTAGCAAGATGTTAAACATGCTAGCTTCTTTAAAACATGTTAAAATGTTAATAGTTAAATCACTTTAGAAACATGTCAGCAGTGTGATATATCTTTCTGGGAACATGCTATTATCATGCAATAGTGGGTTAAAACATGTTGAGATGTTAAAAGATGCTAACAGTCTGCTAAATCAGACTATAATTGTTTTCTACTGAAAAAACAAAAACAGTGCTGGCTTGGTAGGTTTTTAACTATGGCTGCTGGACCAGCACATAACCAGCAAAAAAACAGCTTGAACCAGCACATAACCTGCAAAAGATAGTTTAAACCTGTAGCTATGGTTCAAAACTGACTTAACTACCATAAAGTATATGCATGTAGAGCTGGATAGTAACAGATTATATACAATCTGGATTATGTAATCAACTTTCAAAAATCAAGTACTTGCAATTATAGCAAATGTTAGCAGTGTGTTAGCAAGATGTTAAAACGTGCTAGCTTCTTAACAACATGTTAAAATGTTAACAGTTAGTTAAATCTGAAGTAAAAACTAAAAACATTTTAGCAGTTTGATAAATCATTCTGAAAACATGCTAATACCAACAGTGAGCTAGAAACATGCTGACATGTTAAAAGATGCTAACAGTCTGCTAAATCCCACTATGAATGCTTTGCTGAAAAAACTTCACAAAAAGTTTTGAACCATGGCTGCTGGACCAGCCAGCCCAATCTCACATCAAAACATAACTATTTTATGTTTTGTCAGTTTAGTGGTTTAATTCATACAGATTCATACAGGTTCAGTCGCATGAAATGTATAGTTTTTAAAGAGGTGTGGTATCAAACCCCAGCCCCAAACCTTAATGTCACTGGGAGCTCAGCAAATCACACTAAAATATATGAATGAGATTGTGCAAATACTTACGAATTAGTTAAATCAAATAGTTATGAATTGACATGAAAAGCATTGGACCCACACATAAGCAGCAAAAGTCAGCTTAAATCAGCACATGATCAGAGGGAACCAGCGTAAACCAGCAGCCATGGTTAAAAACCGACTAAAAAGCATATGCTGTTTTTTAAACGTTTTTGTTAATGTAAATCATGGAATTAATTTAGTGTGTTTTCATCAGAGTTTGTTTTTTTTGCTTGTATATTTACATTTTGTTTTTTTAAATGCAAATTTTTGCATTTTGACCTTTTGAAATAGAAATTGGGAAAAAATATTTACTGTTACAATTTTTGTGATCATCAAAAAATCATCTAAAACATTTTTCTTTTGTGGGATTGAAAATGTAGACAGGCTGTTTCTCAATATGCGTTCTTCAGGGATCTTGCGTCCTCGTGTTCTCGTGCAACATCATCATCAGCTGCCTAAGTTCAGTTCCAATACTCAGACCGCAAGTACGGAGGACGCGTGAAACTTCCCGGATGGGTTCTTGATATTGAGGACGCAACGATGCAGACTTGAGCACCAAACTTGTTCTGGAAGTCCCAGAAGTCATTGCGACTGGAGCTGGGAAGCACTGCATTTTATTTAGATTTATTATTAAAGTTCAGAGATTATATATTTTTTTACCTCAGGAGTTTACCTAAAGGAAACTAAACATTACCATGAACATCTTAATAAATGAATAAACACATTAAGGATGTTTGTTTGCTGAAATTCGTATTGAAATCTGTTTTATTTATATTGTGCAGCATATATTTATAATGTTTTTATGCAGAGTATATATTTTGAAAAGGGGAAAAACAATAAATCGGTGTATGAATGCTGTAATGTTTAAAAAATGTACCATTTAAAATGCGTGAAGGTCATGTGATCATCAGGAAGAACGCTGCATGTCATTTCTCAAAGGACGCGTTCTCTGTCCTTGCGGTCTCCTGAGTTCGTTCTTCCGAGGACACCTGGCAAGACCGGTCTCCACAAGAACACAAGTCCGTTTTCTGCGTTCTTGGAATTGAGAAAAAGCCATAGAATTTCACTGACAGTGAGATAGAGACGCACCTGCATCATTATGCAGGTTTATATAAGTGGATGAATATATAGGACAGTTGCCTGTTGCTAATTGACTACCCACATGTGCTATTTTGTCCGCGAACCAATATGACGCATGTCATAGAGAGGCTACAACTTCACGCTTAGCACATGATATTGATTCAGGCATATTGATTGTCAGGTCAAACATAAGAGAAATCTCCACCAGTTACCTCAAGTGCTCATTCAGAATTTTCATTGGTCCTTGAGTTTATATATCTAGGTTGGCTCTATTTGGCAAATCAATGTACTCAATGAGTCAAATGATTCCTGCATGCATGTCCATGAATTATTCAAACCCGATGCTTTGAAGAGGTAAACAAAGGCCCGTTTCCATTTGATGGAGTGGCTCACCCTGAATGACCCAAACAAAATGCCATTGCTTTGTTCCAGGTTTGTTTTGCCAAAGCTTTTTAGACATCAAAATTCTTCTTATGCAGCACACAGGGATGAGATACCAGAATGCAAAGTGGCTTAAGCTTTGTGCATCATCTTGGTTTCATTTAACCTCATTGATATGCTCCATTAATGCTAAATTTAGCTGCTCTCGCATTCGCCATGCCCATAGATGTATTTTTATTAGCTACAACCCTTTTGTAATACATGCATGTGCAACATTTCGTAATTATCTCTGACTCCTTGTCTTACACTGTTTGCATTTGCATTACATTTGTATCATTTAGCTTGTGCTCTGGTTATTACAAATTGTGCTTTCTTCATACTGTATGACTGTATGTGGTAAAGTGCAATTTTTGTTATTTGAGTGGTCAACAAATGGCCAGCATGCTCTTGTGAAAGTTATATGAGGCTTTTGCAATTATGCGGATGTCATGAAATGTTAGCAGGAATCAGGCTAGTTCACTTGTTAGCCATTAGCCTTTACACTTTTATGACTGAGCAAATATGTAGGGGGTATTCTGTGAGGTCAGTTCGACATCAAATACAAAATCATGGGCAGCAAATATGCTTTGTGAAGAGGTTAATGCAAAGCTGTATTTACCAGGTTTTTTAGTCACAAAGCTTTAGCTAAAATCCTTTTGATGGCATATATACTTTCTTTGAGTCATCTGTTCAGTAGACATACAGTTGAAGTCAGAATTATTAGCCCCCCTTTGATTTTTTAAATAAAAAAAAAAATATATATATATATTTTCCAGATTATGTTAGACAGAGCAAGGAAATTTTCACAGTATGTCTGATAATATTATTTTCTTCTGGAGAAAGTCTTGTTTGTTTTATTTAGGCTAGAATAAAATTAGTTTTTAATTTTTTAAACACCATTTTAAGGACAAAATTATTAAGCAATTTTTTCGCTACTTTAAGCTATATATTTTTTCGATTGTCTACAGAACTAAGCATGGCCATACAATAATCTGCCTAATTACCCTAACCTGCCTAGTTAACTTAATTAACCTAGTTAAGCCTTTAAATGTCACTTTAAGCTGTATAGAAGTGTCTTGAAAAATATCTATTTTATTTAAAAATGTCTAAGGCATGTGCACAATTGTTACATTTATTTTAAGCTGTAAACAGCTGGAATAGTCCAGTTCATCCAAAATAGACTCATTCTGAAAACGTAGCCCTATACAAATTTCGGGAGATTATGTAGTCAGAGCTACGTATGGCTGCATTTCATCTTTAAAATGAATGCTATGGTGCAGTATAATGCTGTTCCTTTTCTTGCTTACCTGACTGCTTACCTCTGTATGGACTGCTTTTCTGCCATTCCAAGTTTGTCCTGTAGCTCGACACTGTGCATTGACAGACTTGAGAAGCATAGAGGAGTAAAATAAAAGTTAACCTTTAAATAAACAAGCAAATAACAGGGTGAGAATGTGGTAAAATCTGAAAATGTGGTAAAAATCAGGGGGCTATTCTTTTTCTGGATTTCTTTTTCAACACTGTTGGTTGATTTTAGGGAAGCGAGTGGGCGGGGCAATCTGTGCTTTTTAAAACACTATTGGTTGGGTTTATGGTCACTCAGTACATCAGTCCGTTGACAGTGGCCCCTAGTGATTTTTTACCAAAAGAGCAGGCACGAATGGCACTCGTGAGATCTGCAAAAGCATACACAGCAGACTATTGTGGATTCACGAAAACAAAAACTGCAAAAAAATGTAGCTCCTGGAATGCATTTGGCATTCTCCAGAAATGTATATGGGGTACGTAATCAGAATAAGCCTGAATTGAAATTATCTGTCAGATTGTGGATATTGTGTTGTAAGTGCAGTGGTACCTTTTAAAAAACGCTAACACTTTACAATAAGGCTGTATTAGTTCATGTTAATTATTGCATTTACTAACATGAACAAACAGTGAACAGTACATTTATTACAGTATTTGTTCATGCTAGTCAAGGTTAGTTCATAAAAATACATTTGTTCATTGTTAGTTCATGTTAACTCACAGTGCGATGTTAATATTAACAACTAATAATTTACAACTAATGTTAATGTAACCCCACTTACTAGCTGGCCTCCGTTACACTAACCACCCTAAACCTCACTCCCATCTGGGTCACAGCACCAAAGTAACCCCGCCGGTCATATACTACCCAACCTGCTCCGAGCTGGGATCGAACTGGCGACCTTCCGCATGGGGGTAGGTTGCTCTAACATGGAGGCTAAAACCATAGCGTCTGTCACTAGACCACCTTTAGAGGTCAGAGGAGTGAGGTTTACATGCACAGCACTTACTAGCTGGCGTCCTGAAAAGTAGGCTACACATACCCAAAGTGTACATACTGGTGGTACTGTAGAAAAGGCACCACCCCAGTGTCAGCTCTTGTACTTTTATTTCCTAGAGTGTAGAAAAAATGGCATTTTATTTTACATAAGATAAAACCCTTCATGCCATGCATTTGTTCTCTTTTTCTATATTCAGGGTGTTGCTCAGACTTTATGGACAACATAATCCAGTTATATGGAATTCACAAAACTATTTTTAATGTATTTCAGATGCAAAAATACATTTCTATGCATCAGTGTCTATATATTGTATGCATTAGGAACAAAATGAAAGTACACAAAACTTGTGTATATCAGTTTTTGTTATCTGTGTGCATTCAGCATTCAGAACTCCTTAGTTAAACAAACACTTCACCATTAACTTAAACAAAATATTGGTAATCTTCAGCAATAAACATTTACATATGGCTTTGATATAATATGATATGATTTTTGACTTTTCGCCGGCAGCTAGCTCTCTGCAACTCTCATGATCACCCACTGAAGCACGGCTGCGCCCCAGTATATTGATGGAAACTCTGTTCTGCTAAGTAAGCGCTGTCTTTCAGATGAGATGTTAAACTGAGGTCCTGACTCTCTGTGGTTGTAAAAAAAATCCAAGGATGTCCTGTAAAAACCATCCTCCTAACCATCCCCACATCATAATTGGCTTCATTACTCCATTGTTTCATCCAGGTGAATGCTGCACACTGGAGGTGGATGAACAGATTCCCCCAAAAATGTGTAAAGCACTTTGAGTGTCCAGAAAAGCACTATATAAATGAACTATTATGATATGATATGATAAGCCATAAACTGTTGTTGATATAATTTAATGGTATAACAAAATTGGCAAAACACTGCAATGGTTATTCAAACGTGTTCATTGAAGTGAATCTTTCAAAAGAACCTGTAGAAAGCAAGGGTAGCAAAATACTGAAAATTATATGAAATATGGAAAATATTCTGAAAATATATTAGAAAATGGAGTTGATTCCCCTAATCAGGACCTCAGTCATAATCTAAATGTTTTGATCAGTTTAATACATTCTGGCAAAAGTATTTGCTTAACCATGACTCTGAATTGTACTGTATATTCTTTTAATGCACGTCAGAAGTCTTGCACTAAATTCTTTTCAACACACTTCAACTGTCTGCTTCAGAAGATGGCATCTGATATGTGAATACTCCAGATGAAAAAGACATATACTGTATACATATATATACATATATAACATAAAAGGCAGGAAAAAATAATATTGAACAAGGAAAAATATTGCATTCTCACTTTTTAACAATTCATGGCCATAAGCACAGTAAAAGCATGGTAAAACATTGAGGGTTTTCATCCGGACTGACTTGTCCTATCAGACAAACATCTTAAGTGCACCAAGAGAATCAAGACTTTTCTTACTGTCAGGGCCATTAATGTCTCTGAATTGAGTTTTAGTGTCTTTTAGATTCACTTGTTGTGTAATTTTGTACATCTTCATTGATTTTTCCATAGTGTATCATTCAGCAGGGGGTCATATCATTTAAGATAAAAGAGCTCAGTATAGCACGAAAGCATATTGTAACTTTCAGAACTTAATACAAATTATTTTAGTCTGAAAACTATTTATTGAATCTTGGCTCCCAAAATGAGTCATTCTGCACATTGCATTCTCACATCTTCTTGGCCTTTTGTGGCACGTTGGAGTAATGGCAAAGAAAGACAAATACTGTTATATAGTTGTTATTCAACTAACACTGTATAAGATTTCAGGGATGTTCGCCAAGCATTGTGATATTTCAGGCTGCCTAATTCTGAAAGATCCTAATAATCGGAAAGAGTTTATATTCATCAAGGTGCCAGATCATGACAAACTTGTATGTTTGTGTGCCACATTTTTATGATTTTTTCTCACAAACCATTTAGTGAGCCGATCAACAATGTGAAATTTGGATGTGGAATTGTGGATTTGGCTTGAATAAGGACTAGAATTTAAATGACAGTTTTTAAAACAAAAAACCGTCCTATTACTTCAGAAGGTTTAAAATATAGGTTTGTAAAGATTAACATACACAGGATATTCTCTATGAAAAAGATCTATCAATTAATCAATAAAGCCAATAAATTAATAGTTTTGCTGCTGATTTTTAGGAATGCATGCAAATGTGATTGAATGCATTAACATTTGTGCACTGTTCAAATTGACTACCCTTTTGTTATGAAAATATTCACTGAATTAAACTGCTGTAAAAATGCATCAGATAAATAATTTATAATTTTTTTGGCACACATCGGTTAATCAACTTCAGTCCTGATCAAAACTACTAAATTGCTTAGAAAAATTAATAATAAAAATTGAATTGCCAAGTTCACAAATGATGTCACTGATTTGGTGGAAAAAAAAAACACACAAAATGACGTCTTTTCAATATAAAAAGTAGTTGTGGACTGGATTTATTTTTACTTTTTTATCACACGTCTTGGACGTGTGAATGATTAGTAACAACATTGGCTTTGATTTATTGTTAGATTTTCATTTTTTCCCCCTAATTTACTGTTGGTGGCTGTTTTTGCCCCATTATAACCACATTTGATGGTGTATAAATACACAGTCTTTGTTTTTGTTTACTCCATGTAGTTCTGAGAGCTGAGATGAATATTTAGATATTCTCAGACACATCAAGGTAAGTGCACAAAGGTCACTCTCACACACTTAGACACACATTCACACACTTTAATTTGCTGTTACTCCATATAAAATATAGAAACTAAGCTTTTTATGCTATAATCTAATTAATCTAAAAGGTTAATGGTGCCAACTGATGATTAACAGCAAAAATTACAAATTGGTCCTCTTCCCAACAGAGACAACCACCAACAATCAAAAATGCATGATTATATGGTGTTGTGGGTTTGTAATAAAAAAGTGGTTATAATGGATGTCAATGAGGCAAAAACAACCACCAACAGTAAATTATGGAGAAAAAAAGAAAAGTAATCAAAAACAATGCATAAAAGGTAATGTTGTTTCATATAAATACATTTTTTGATTAAAAAAATGTAGTTCCCATTTACTTTTTAAATTGAATATGAGTCATTTTGTGTGTTTTTCATCAAATCAGCGACATCATTTATGAATTTGGCAATTAAAAATTTTAATTAAAGAGAGCAATTTAGTAGTTTTAATCAGGACTGTGGTTGATCAACAGATTTATTTTAAAAAATACATAAAATATTTATCTGATGCATTTTGATCGCAGTTTCATTCAGTGGATGTTTTCATCCCTAACATAATAAAAGGGTTGTGAATTGGCTCACAGTGTAACGTTGAGTCTTTTTTTAAACATTCAAAGCATTTTCTCAGATTATGTGTCAAATAAGATTTGTCCTTAAAAAAAATCACTCTGCTAGTTGAAACCCAGAGAAAGTTATGGCCAAATTAAGACACAAAATCACCCCAGAGTGGATGAAATATACAGTAGATAAGGGTTAATGCCAATTTTACAGCCACAGGCCTCAACATTTTCTTTAGAAAATATTATTTTTCTTTAGGAATCATTTTTGCTTGTCATGTTTACAAAAATAGTCTGCAGGATATTTTTTAAAAGTATGACCTTGGACAACAAAACCAGTGTTAAGCTGCACGAGTAAATAACCAAAAACACATTAAATAGGTAGAAATTATTGATTTTTATTTCACATGTCACTAGAATATTATTTAAAGAGAGGAGGCACTGGTTTGAGTGAGTGGAGTTTGTATGTCATTCTCGTGTTCGCATTGGTTTCCTTCGGTTGTTACGGTTTCCCCCACAGTCCAAACACATGCGATATAGGTGAATTGAATAAACAAAATAGACTGTTTTGTATGTGTGTATGTGAATGTGAAAGTATATAGGTGTTTCTCAGTGCTGGGATATGGCTGGAATGGCATTCGCTGCGTAAAACATATGCCAGAGCAGTTGGTGATTCATTCAGCTGTGGGTTCCCCTGATGAATCAGGAACTAAGCAGAAGGAATGAATGAATAATAATTAAATATCTTGTTGCATGAAGATATAAAAAATGCAGGGTTCCACACAATTCATTCATGTTATCCCAAAACAAATTCATTAAGTTAACTTGACAAATTTAAGTTGATTAAACATCAAATAATTAAGTTGTCCCAGATCATTTTTAAAGGGCACATAGTTTACCCCTTTTTTATGATCTAATATTAGTATTATGGTTCTCCTGAGTGTGCCAGGTTAGGTTCAGTTTGATACACAGTTCAGATTCTTTTGTTAAAAAGTGTCATGTTGGGGGTGTGTACACAGCTCGCTGTTTTAGGGGTGTGTTGCTTCACATGAAAATTAGTTTCGGCTTCCCGCCCAACAGACAGGCAGACTGAGAGAAGGAGCAGGAATGAGAGGATCAGCATTCAGCCGTACATGTATGACTCGGACACAGACCAAGCAGAGAGTACAAAATCATTTGTGTCTTTGTATAGTTTTACAGCCAACTGTGTGCTAGTTTCAAGTGCCGAGCTTGTACACTGAGACTAATAACCACGCACACTGAATTAACTTTGACTGAGGCACCGGATGCGCCGCTCGAAGCCGCGACACGGCACACTAGACTCTCTCTGTGCAGAAACATGAAGTGTCCCGAATCGTTGCGCCACGCATTTTAGAACTCTAAACACAGGTTTCCATCAGGGCACACACAACGGCGCCCCAAGTCGGCGGCTGTCCGCAGCGCCCAGCCGCCAACTTGAACTGCCGCCGCGTGCACCCCGACAGAAACCTACGCCCAGAATTCCAAAATGCATGGCGCTGCATCAGCGTCGCGCCACGCAAAGCAGAGCTTCTGGTGTGTGACCTACAGATAAGTTAATTTTATTTCCAATAGAGAGACACTTACATGAAGCAACACGCTTGCACTTTTCCAGCTGCACCTAGTTAGGATCACAGAGAGCTTCTGTGAACAATGAAAAGTACACATGTTTGCAAACCTACCTAAAGGTACCACCAATAATTCCGATTAGAGCGAAAATGTTATAGAATATTGATCTTGTGTTGAGCCCAGTGAGCCTTGCAAAAAAATAGAGCAAGGATGTTCCTTTAGTGATATTGCTTCGACTCACACGCTGAAAATGGCGGACGTGAAACGACAAACTGAGGATTAGGTGACGCGTCCCCTACTTTAACAGGAAGTGTTACGGATCCAAATGCAGGTGTATTGAGAATGGTCAAGCAAGCAGCGACCACAATCAGGAGCCAACATATGTATTTAGTCAAATCCAAAGTTGTAGTCGAATACACAAGCAGATGGTTAAAAGGCAGGCACAGACAGAATTAAACAAACAAAACAAAGCGAGGGTCAAAAACATATCAAGACAAGGTAAGGAAAATGCGTTGTAATGCTCACAGTACAGTTTAACAAGACTCAGCAAAGTATGTGTGTTTGTGTGCTGTATAAATAGTCCAACTAATCCGTGTTTGAGCAGCTTCAGCTGTGTGAGTGTAATCAATGGAGAATTTGAGCAGATGTGTGTTGCATGACAGGATTTGTAGTCCATATTCTGGCAGAATTGTAGTTCTTGTAAATGTGAATGTTCTTCAGCGGTCTATGAAGGTTAGATCGCTGGTGATTTTGATGACACCTATGTAAATATTTGATAATTAATACTGTTAAAATATCTTTGATTAACTACACATTTTTTTTTACAAAACATTTTTAAAACACCATTTAATTCATCACGAGAAACGTGCATTTTTCCTCCTTGACGTGTGCTCGATTGTTGACACTAATGCATTTTCTCCATCGACTTTAAAAGTGTGAGTGCGCCTTGCTCTCAAAGAGGCCTATAGCCGATGATTGACCGGTCCTGAAAGCCCAGGTCTTTTGGTCAAATATCCACCTCCTGGGAAATGCACTTACAAATGGAGCACTTGGAGACCACCGCCGAGAGAGAGAGAGAGACTTCTCCGCACGCACCGCGAGTCTTGCATGCGCCTTTCCCCGGAGAGCGGCCACCGCGGCGAGCGCCATGTGGCTGATTGTCAACCTCCGCTCTCTCTCCATCACGGAGCTGCGGGATGCCCTGAAACACGTCCAATCCAAGCAGATTATTCCCAGATAAAGACTCGGCGACAAGAGCTCTCCGAGGGACACTCGCTTCTCCGTTTGCATCTGTATTTTTTTTCCAGGAGTCTTCGCAGGACTCTTCCAGAGATGCGTTTTCTGCGCTCCGCTTCCCACTGGCACAAATAGATGAACAGATTTCCGTCTCATAAACAAGGTTCTGGTTCCATTGAGTGATTGTGGATGAATTGCACTTAATCAGCTGCTGTGTTCAAATATGGGCTCTGGTTGCCAAGCGCTGGGTCTGCTTGTGGCTACACACATTAGGCAGATGACAACATTAACAGCGGAGTGTGTGTCGCTTGCATTTGTGTTGGCATTGTTATTAGTGGCACGGCTGACTGCATCAACCTGTTAAAGTGAGACACTGCAAGCCCATGCTCTTTCATGCATTTGTCAGGCCTTTTGGCTTTCATAGCATGTTTTTCTGTGTCTAATGTAAAGAAAATATTCAGAATGTACCTTCAAGTATTAGTTTTTTCACACTTTGTCAATTTAAATCTGTAGTTCAGTATGATTTTAAAGGCCTGCGTTTGAGTATAAAGCTCCACATCAGAAAGCAGTGTTGGGGAGAATACTTTGGAAATGTAATAGATTACTGAATACTGATTAAAAAGTACCCTATTTAAAATGTAATAAATAGTGTACCTTTTCAATTATTTTATAAAAGTAAAGTAACTGATTAAATCATATTATTTTTAAGTTTCTAACGGACATTTTTAACTAAATCCATTTTAAGCATTTAAACCAAGCTTGAGTGACCTTACAGTAGCTTTGTTTACTGTTAGAATCTCAACGTCTCTCATCACTTGAATAAAGATTATATTATTTTTAAAGTACAGCCACCACAAAACCAGACCTTATAACAGAAACATTGTTTACTGTTGTTACAAAATCAAAATTTTAGTTGAGCAGGTTTTTTTTTTTTTCATTTTTTAATCAAAGCAACTTAAATCCAAGTCAATCATATCTTAGTGATCAAAAAACTGTCAATGAAACATGTGAGGCAGAATTGATTAGTTCAGTTATGTACTGTCAATAATATGTTGTACTAAACAGCAACACATTATAATATATAACAGCAAAAACAAAACAAAAAGTCCAGGTGTTGCACATTTAAAATATTATAGCAATTTATAGTAAAGGGAAATATTTGGGAATAAGCATTATATTGTGTATATATTTAAAACTCTTAATTAAAAAATTACACTACACAATGTAGTATCATTAGTAACTATCATGAACTAATAGTAATTGCCATAGTATACTTCAGCCTTTACTACAGTAAACTATATATATATATATAGACCTCCTCTCCCTCAGTCATCTTTCCATCAAGCAAATTTCTTGTTGGCACAATGATTGGTTGGCGACGTCACCGACTAGAGCGAGAGGTGTCAGTAATGCACCAAAACGTTTGTTGTCGACCACCGTAAAACAGGAAGAGGAATAATTCTTCATCCTCGCCATCATATGGATTTACTAAAATCGGCTAGACACCAGCCTCACAACTCTGTGAATGTCAGGCCGTCACGTATTGATCCGCGATCGGTAAATGTAGCTTGTGTTGATGCTACTGCGCTACTTCACTAATAAAATAGCTTCGCTACTGAAAAGCAATGTGATTTAAAAGTAGTGACGCTAACGCCACTCTACTGAGAAATGTAGTTTTGCTAGTAGTGTCACTACTTGTAGCGTAGCTACTGCCCAACAGTTTTAATGTGAGAAAATGCTGTTTGTAGTAGCCTAATGCTTTCAGAGGCAGAGAGGATTAACCTAACTGGTAGACGTGGTGCACTGCAATCAAACCGGAAAACCAATCAAAAGCATCAGATAGCAGCGCTTTAATAAATAGCCTTAGCAGAAGGCATCGTGCATATCAAAAACAGGCAAAGCAACAGATTAATATTATTCAACATATTTAGATGTAACCCCATTTGTAATCTTTAACATTTTCATAAGTAACTATAATTTAATTATACATCTTTTCTCAGTAACTGTAACAAGTTAGTTACTTTTATTTTGTAAGTAAATTACGTAACGCCGTTACATGTAACTAGTTACTTCCTAACACTGTTAGCAAGTCTTAATGCGAGACGCTGCAGACCCAACACACTGTTTTTTTTTTTTTTTGCATTTGTCAGGCCTTTTAGTAATGTATTCTTTTCTTTCCAATGTAAAGAAAACATTTAGAATGAATATTCAAGTGTTAGTTTTATCGCACTTTAAGTGTGTAGATAACAATATATATTTGCAATATATATTTTTAAATGCCTGCTTTGAGCACCATATCAGCAAATCTTAAGGGGAGACGCTGCAGACCTAAAACACTTACAGTTTTTCTCCATGCATCTGTCAGTTTTGAGGCCTTTTTGAGGCTTTCATAATGTGTTTTTTTCTGTTTAATGTAAATAAAACATCCTAAATGTACATTCAGGTGTTAGTTTTATCTCACTTTGTCAGTTTAAGTGTGTAGATATTAATTGCAGTATATATTTTTTTAAATGTTGCGTTGAGTATAAATCTCCCAATCAGCAACACTTACTGTACATCTCTCATTCTAGAATTGTGGAAACATTTAAAGAATTTTTTCAATTAATTTTTTCTAAACTGGAATGAAACAAATGCATCATTTAAAGTAAAGTGAATACATTATTAATATTAAATAAGGCATATTTGTAGAATTTATTTTTTTAAGTTCTGTTTCTATCAGTTCTTTACAAGGTTAGCACTGCTAAACTTAGCAATGACATTTCTAGTTAGAACTGGCAGTGGTGTGGTTTGAGTCCCGACTGGGCCAGTTGGCATTTCTGTGTAGAGTTTGCATGTTCTCCCAGTGTTGGCATGGGTTTCCTCTTGGTTTCCAGCACATTCCAAAGACATGGAGAATAAGTAAATTGAATGGGCTAAATTGTCCGTAGTGAATGAGTTTGTTTGGATGTTTTCCAGTGCTGGGTTGTGGCTGGAGGGGCATCCACTGTAAAATATATGCTGGATAAGTTGGTGGTTCATTCCGCTGTGTAAATAAATACCCCTGATAAATAAAGGGACTAAGCCCAAGCCAAATAATTTTTTTTTTACATTTAATTAATGTTACAGATTAACATTAATTAATCTTACAGAGTTGACCAGAATGTAGGGATGTGTAATGTAATGTGTGTATTTATATAGCGCATTTATTGTGTATGGCCATACACCCAACTCGCTTCACAATCATGAGGGGGGGTCTCTCCACACCACCACCAGTGTGCAGCATCCACTTGGATGATGCGACGGCTGCCACAGGACAACGGCGCCAGTGCGCTCACCACACACCAGCTATTGGTGGAGTGGAGAGACAGTGATAGAGCCAATTCGGTGGATGGGGATGATTGGGAGGCCATGATCGTATGGGCCGATCGAGGGACTTTGGCCAGGACACCGGGTTTACACTCCTGCTCTTTTACGAGAAGTGCCATGGGATTTTTAATGACCACAGTGAGTCAGGACCTCGGTTTAACGTCTCATCCGAAAGACGGCGCCCACTGACAGTGTAGTGTCCCCTTCACTTTTACTGGGGCATTAGGACTCACATAGACCTCAGGTTGAGTGCCCCCTGCTGGCTTCACTAACACCACTTCCAACAGCAACCAAGGGATAGACACAGAATGTTTTTATTTTTCTAACTGAAATCCCAAATAACAATATATGTGTTTTGTGCAAATGTTTAATTAACTAAGTAGAGTAAACACACACAAAAAAAGGTTAAACTTGGAAATGCCAACTCTACCAACAATCCTAAAATCACCCACATAAACGGTCTCATTTTTATTCATTATCTTTATTCTGAAGCTTTTTACACAGGGATTTGTTCAAACATACTTTGCCTGGCTCAATACAACATTTTATCGCACCAATTACTGTATATTTGTTTTGTTTGGAATATTTGCTAAATCATGGAGTGATAGAAGAAGATTCCCAAAATCTCATCTGTAGACTCCTTACGTCAAATTAATAATAATAATAATAATTAAAATAATAATATTAATAATAAACAATGAATATTTTTGTGTTAGATAATATGGAAATTACCTCACATTTTATTAAGAATGCTTTATTATTTAAACCTAAAATTTTAGAAAAAAATATTTGATTCTAAATGTTGTATTATGTAGATATACATTTTTTTTTCTTCTTTTGTTCTTGTATTCACCTAGAGTGTCTTTCCGTAATGTGAAGCTTGTTGTCAGCGGTGGCCAATAAACCTTTAGCACACTCAAACTCTCCCGTGAATGTGGACCATAAAAGTGTATAATGTTTTCTTTTCCTCTCTTCCTTCATTTTAGTGGCTCGCTCTCTCCACCGAGACAAACATTTGAACCTGTTTATCCTGAACTCAGTGAAGGTCTTGTGGTTTAAAAAGCAAAATCAGCCTCTGTCCGAGAAGAGGCGACTGGAGAAAGTGTGGTCTTGCTCAGTTGCTCCGCTTGACGTGTGTGTGTGAAGTATGTAAATACAGTGAAACACACAGCTCCAGGCACAGTGAGACGCTGAAGGTCAGTCGTGGGTTGAAGCTTTTTTGTGCTGCTGGAATGCTTGACAAGTGTGTGTGTTTGTGTGTGTGTGTGTGTGTGCGTGTGTGTGTGAAGAAGTCCTGTGGTTTGTGTATTATACCTGACACCATATTTGCAATATATGCACAGTAATGAGTGAAGTGAATATTATTGAATATTTAATAAAATATTATTAAAAATGTATATAAATAATTGTTGATAATGTATATTTATTGATAGATAGATAGATAGATAGATAGATAGATAGATAGATAGATAGATAGACAGAGAGACAGATAGATAGATAGATAGATAGATAGATAGATAGATAGATAGATAGATAGATAGATAGATAGATAGATAGATAGATAGATAGATAGATAGATAGATAGATAGATAGATACCGTGGGTAGGTAGATAGATAGATAGATAGATAGATAGATAGATAGATAGATAGATAGATAGATAGATAGATAGATAGATAGATAGATAGATAGATAGATAGATAGATAGATAGATAGATAGATAGATAGATACCGTGGGTAGATAGATAGATAGATAGATAGATAGATAGATAGATAGATAGATAGATAGATAGATAGATAGATAGATAGATAGATAGATAGATAGATAGATAGATAGATAGATAGATAGATAGATAGATAGATAGATACCGTGGGTAGATAGATAGATAGATAGATAGATAGATAGATAGATAGATCGATAGATAGATAGATAGATAGATAGATAGATAGATAGATAGATAGATAGATAGATAGATAGATAGATAGATAGATAGACAGAGAGACAGATAGATAGATAGATAGATAGATAGATAGATAGATAGATAGATAGATAGATAGATAGATAGATAGATAGATAGATAGATAGATACCGTGGGTAGATAGATAGATAGATAGATAGATAGATAGATAGATAGATAGATAGATAGATAGATAGATAGATAGATAGATAGATAGATAGATAGATAGATAGATAGATAGATAGATAGATAGACAGAGAGACAGATAGATAGATAGATAGATAGATAGATAGATAGATAGATAGATAGATAGATAGATAGATAGATAGATAGATAGATAGATTCATTATTGAAATAAACAACATTATGATTAACTGTGACTATACATATCCTCCTTCTTTGTTCTATTTATATATTTTCCGAGAACACACAGACAGTGAAAATCAAAGGCTTATATGTTTACCGTGGATTCACGTAAGCCTCAATTATTTAGATGAAAACAGCATCTTTTCATCTTAGATTCTATATGTAGATATGAGCTCTGGCTGCTGTCTCTGTTAATAATTAGGGGGAAAAGTGAATAATACTCCTTCGTCAATGACCTCTGACTCTTCCGGCCTTCATTTCTTGCCCCCAGGCACTGACAATGACTCCAAATAACACGAAATATACAGTGTTGGTCTATAAAGCCTTGGGTTTATATACTGTATGCTGAAATGTGTGGGAGAGAAAACATCTCCGAGAAAAGATTAACAAGTTTAAGCCAGATGCGAATATATTGGTTTTAAAGCTGACTTCATCTTGACTGGAAATTATTTAAACACCTTACGGAATCTTTAACTCTGAAAGTCTTCATTTAAAATTTATTTATTCGTTTTGAGTAAAGTTTAATTACTATGAGACTTTTTTTAATGAGGTTGTGCACTGAAATATTATTGTGTAACTGGTTTTTATATAGCAACAATGTTGCCTGAAATATTTTAACTGTTCTAACATATTAAAAAGTGCACTCAAAGTGCAGACTAAATTACTCATCATTTCTAAATCCACTTGGTTTAATTCATTTTTCAGCAAGACATTTTAATCATTTAAAACATGGCAAGTTTCGTATGACTTATTCTTTTTATATATTTTAGTAAGCACAGGTCAGAATAAGTATGTTGTTTATTTTTTCATAAGTATATTAGCTACACAAAAATAATAATAGTACACATTAAAAAAAAAGTGTTGTTGTTAAATGTAGAGTTGAATCAAATAAATTTTTCTAGTCATGTCAGCGTACATCAATCAAACTAGGGCTGCACAATATATTGTTTCAGGTTTGAGATCGCAATGTGTGCATCCGCAATAGTCACATCGTATACAGGGAGTGCAGAATTATTAGGCAAATGAGTATTTTGACCACATCATCGTCTTTATGCATGTTGTCTTACTCCAAGCTGTATAGGCTCGAAAGCCTACTACCAATTAAGAATATTAGGTGATGTGCATCTCTGTAATGAGAAGGGGTGTGGTCTAATGACATCAACACCCTATATCAGGTGTGCATAATTATTAGGCAACTTCCTTTCCTTTGGCAAAATGGGTCAAAAGAAGGACTTGACAGGCTCAGAAAAGTAAAAAATAGTGAGATATCTTGCAGAGGGATGCAGTACTCTTAAAATTGCAAAGCTTCTGAAGCATGATCATCGAACAATCAAGCGTTTCATTCAATAGTCAACAGGGTCGCAAGAAGCGTGTGGAAAAACCAAGGCGCAAAATAACTGCCCATGAACTGAGAAAAGTCAAGCGTGCAGCTGCCAAGATGCCACTTGCCACCAGTTTGGCCATATTTCAGAGCTGCAACATCACTGGAGTGCCCAAAAGCACAAGGTGTGCAATATTCAGAGACATGGCCAAGGTAAGAAAGGCTGAAAGACGACCACCACTGAACAAGACACACAAGCTGAAAGGTTTTATGCTAAGCTAAGGTTTTGTGGACTGATGAAATGAGAGTGAGTCATGATGGGCCAGATGGATGGGCCCGTGGCTGGATTGGTAAAGGGCAGAGAGCTCTAGTCCGACTCGGACGCCAGCAAGGTGGAGGTGGAGTACTGGTTTGGGCTGGTATCATCAAAGATGACCTTGTGGGGCCTTTTCGGGTTGAGGATGGAGTCAAGCTCAACTCCCAGTCCTACTGCCAGTTTCTGGAAGACACCTTCGTCAAGCAGTGGTACAGGAAGATGTCTGCATCCTTCAAGAAAAACATGATTTTCATGCAGGACAATGCTCCATCACACGCGTCCAAGTACTCCACAGCGTGACTGGCGAGAGGGTATAAAAGAAGAAAAACTAATGACATGGCCTCCTTGTTCGCCAGATCTGAACCCCATTGAGAACCTGTGGTCCATCATCAAATGTGAGATTTACAAAGAGGGAAAACAGTACACCTCTCTGAAAAGTGTCTGGGAGGCTGTGGTTGCTGCTGCACGCAATGTTGATGGTGAACAGATCAGAACACTGACAGAATCCATGGATGGCAGGCTTTTGAGTGTCCTTGCAAAGAAAGGTGGCTATATTGGTCACTGATTAGTTTTTGTTTTGTTTTTGAAAGTAAGAAATGTATATTTGTGAATGTGGAGATGTTATATTGGTTTCACTGGTGAAAAATAAACAATTGAAATGGGTATATATTTGTTTTTTAAGTTGCCTAATAATTATGCACAGTAATAGTCACCTGCACACGCAGATATGCCCCTAAAATAGCTCAAACTAAAAACAAACTTAAAACTACCAAAAATTTTCAGCTATTAATGAGTTTTTTGGGTTCATTGAGAACATGGTTTTTTGTTCAATAATAAAATGATTCCTCAAAAATAGAACTTGCCTAATAATTCTGCACTCCCTGTACTGTAGATATGCAGTGTTGAGTTGACTTTGCAGTGTCATTTTTACATTAACATCTACAAAACCATCAAGCATGAACTGTTTATTTCACTTTTATCTTTGCTTTCTTGCATTTATCTATGCTTGTAGTTTGTTTATTACATTTTATGCATGATTCATTGCCCTACAGAATCATCCCAAGCAATCAAATGAATACTTTTGAAAACACTTTGGACCAATTCTCACTATTAATTAGTTGCTTGTTATTGAGATATCAGATGTTTATTAGTACTTTTAAACTACATTTTCTGTATGATCTTATTCTACATCCCTAATTAGCGTTGGTGTGCAGAGCTGCGGCCCTTCAGGAATCGAGTTTGAGACCTATGTTGTAGTGTATGTGTGGGTGTGAATGCAAGAGTGTGTGGGTGTTTGCCAGTGCTGGTTTGCGACTGGATGGGCATCCTCTGTGTAAAAAATATGCTGGATAATTTGTCAGTTCATTCCGTTGTGGCAACCCCAGATTAATAAAGGGACTAAGCCGAAAAGAAAATGGATGAATGAATAATAATAAGTAATTAAAATGTATAAAAAATCTTTAAAATCTTTAACAATCTTCTAAATTGTTTAAAAAGTAGAATTATAATAATTATTAAAAATGTATAAAAAGTTTTATAAATGTAATTTAATTCTCGTCTTTGTATAATTTTTATGTTTTTTTCTGTCACATGTAATATGAATCACAACACTGCAAGACTATCAACAGAAACACTAATACATTATTAAAAAGCTTCACACTTTTCTATTAGTTAAAATATTAAATACGCCCAGCTAATAGCACTCTTATCCTGACGGTATGGTGTTGGTAATCAAAGACCAGTTACCTTGTTTCTTTGGTTTGCAAATGCAATTACTCTACAGTAATTATCCTACAACAAAATATTCGGTAGGCAGGATTTAATGAGCTTGCATGCAAGGTATCTTCCAAGATTTTTGCATCAGTGTCTTGATTAGCATTTCACTAAAACCACCATTGTTATTTCCGTCTCTATGCCAAATTATATTTTATCTCGTTTCAGCAACTTTCCTGCTCAGTTTGTTGATTTAGCTCTGTTTCTTTCCAGTATTGGCAAATTTCAATGTTGTATTTTCTTTTCAGTTATGAATTTATGATGTTGAGTATGATGTGCGACTGTACAGAGAGGGGAAAATGATATACTAAAGATATTTAAAACAGCCTTTAGCAATTTTTTTTTTCTGTAAAGGAAAATCAGAATGTGCTGTTAATGATGCACCTTAATATTCTTTGTTAGCTCATTTGTAATGCATTGCCATCGCAAATGATATATAATAATAACTAGTGACGTTATAGGAATGTGACTTATTTTGACAACGGCTGCATGCATTTCCATATGCTTAAGTGGTAAATATTCAAGACCAGATTGCATCAGTTAGACACCATTTTGTTTGCTAGTTCTTTGCTTTTTTATACCAGCTGCCAGAGATTGAAAGTGATGTATTACAGATACTTTAGTTGTAGTACTTAAGTATATATTTTTATTTATTTTCCTCAGCCTGTTTAAGAAAGTGTAACTCAACTCCAAAGTAAACTCCCAATATAAAGCTGGCTTTCATTAAAGTTTATATAAAATGTGTGCAGGGTCATGTCAATAACTTATTGGTTTCCCTTATATTATGCATGTAAAATAGATTCTTTTCATTACAAAAATCATGATGGTGTATACAGTATATCGCAGAAACTGCTTTAGCTATTCATTTTATCATGCTGTATATTCAGTTTTTATTCACCTGCTGCATGCCTAGAATAATTTTCTACCCATCCCGACTGTTCCTGCTAAATTTAGTTCTGGTTTCCATAATCAATAAACAGATAAAATTGTAGGTTTTGCAAGTATTGCACACTGAAAACCCTAATGTTATCTTAAACAATAGAGTAAAGTTGACTGAACATAACTTAAAATTAAAAAATAGGTCATTTTCAAAAAGGTAGTCTGTAGACTGTAAAATTCTAATCTGTGCAATCTTTTAAGTGCAAGGTATTTTTTAAAATCAGAAAACAAATGGCTTCAGGTATAATCAATCATTATAATGTGAATAAATGACTACTTTTTGTTGAAATTCTTTATAAAATTTTTTCATAGTATATTACTACACACACGCACGCAAGTTTGGTGAACTGAATTTAAGTATAGTCTACAAAAGCGGCAAGTTAATCAAAATTAAATATGCTAAGTTTTATTAGACTTCATTACTCAATGAAATTGAGGCAATGAGTTTACTCAATTAATTTAGTTCAGTCAACTCATTAGGGTTTTCAGTGTAGGCTAAATGTCAGTTTTGTTTGCCCCTTTGTGGTGAGAGATGAGTGCCAACTTAAACCTGAGGTTCCAGTCTTGTGACTGCTAAAGGGTAAAACTTTAAGCAATTATCACATCGTACAAAGGATATTTTTTTCCTTTTGCGTCTATTATGCATAAAAAAGACATCCATAAATCAGACTTGCGCTGGAGGGGGTCCGGTTTGGGAACCACAGGATTTAATCTTTGTTATTCATCTCTGTTGGCTTTATCAAACATGGACCTTCAGCATGCGCTGGGGCGGTTTGTTGACGAGTGTGACTCAACTGTGATGAGATTCAGCACCTCCAAGTCCGAGGCCATGGTGGTTCATCGGAAAAAGGTGGTTTGCCATCTCCAGGTTGGAGGAAAGCCCTTACCCCCGGTGGAGGAGTTCAAGTATATTGGGATTTTGTTTATGAGTGAACGAAGGATAGAACAGGCAGCAGTAATGCGGTCAATGTACCCGTCTGTTGTGGTAAAGAAGGAGCTGAGCCGAAAGGCAAAGCTCTCGATATACCAGTCAATCTATGTTCCTACCTATGGTCATGAGCTTTGGGCCATGACCGAAAAGACAAGATCTCGGATACAAGCGGCCGAAATGAGTTTCCTTCTCAGAGTGGCAGGGCGCACCCAGGACCACAGGAGGGATTATGTCTCTCGGCTGTCCTGGGGATGCCTCAGGATCCCTTGGAGGAGCTGTATGAAGTGCCTGAAGAGAGGGAAGTCTTGGGTCTCTTCTAAGACTGCTGCCCCCATGACCTGGCCCCGGAAAAGCGGATGAAATTTAATCAATGATTAAATTAAGACTTGCCTGATGTTGGTTTCCTAACAGGAAACTGACCATTTTCTAATGCATGCTGAAGGACAATGCATCTTCACTTTGCTCTTTCATTTTGCACTTTGCATTGCATTTTGGTAAAGCCCGCTCTGAGGACCATTATGCACATAATGCAAGCACCATGCGTTCATCATGTGAAACAGTCGTGCACTGGCTTTACCAGTGCTCAATAAAAATGTAGAAATCAAAGAAATGCTGTTCCAAAATAACGACAGGACTCGGGAAGGCTATAATGTTAGATTACCTCCTCACGTTCAAATTACTACAGAGTTACCAACCTGCAAGAAAACTGGTTGGGTCCTGCAGCTCTAACGGTACATCTGCGCGAATTCAGACCTCTATCTTAAACAGAGAATCTCAGAACCTTTATCTTAAACAGAGATTGAGTATGGTGATCTGTTTCAAACTGAAATGGAATATTGAGCAGGGGTTGGGGTTTTATTTTTGTGCTCCTCCTCTCATCTTTCACTAACAGCAAAGCAATGGTTAGAGAGGCAAGGCTAAGCTTAAATCACCTAAGCTATCAAACTGATGTCATCAGAGAAGCACTGCGATACCAGAGCGGAGGCAAATGAAAAAAATATGTTTTTTTTCTTCAATGAATTTATTTGCACAAATCAATTGTTCACCTAAAGATTAACAATGTGTGCCAGCAAAATAAATGTGCGGACTTGTAAAAGGCAAAGAAAGTGCAACATTTGAGGTGTTTCTGTGAGGTTATAGTATGCAGTTTCAAAGTTAACCTGGAATTTCAGTTTTACTGGATGATTATTATAACCTTTTCTGAGTCTCATGTAGTGCCTGCTGAATTACAGCAAAGGAAGCCAATTTCTACAAATTAACTTATAATAATAATCAAGTGATTTTACTTACACAGAGTGACTTGTACAGTATATGTGACCAAAAAAAAAAAAAACATTTCCATTTCAATTTTAAGGAAACATTCTATATTTGAAGTGCTTAAAAAACTATTTTTGTAATAATAAGAGTTTTGTGTAAAAATTGATGTGCTTCCATTAGGTGTATTTTACGTTAACATTTAGAGTTTGTGCAGTTCGAAGGGTAATGTTAACACAGCTGGTCAAACATTTAATGACTTCCAAGACTTTCTTCTGGACTCTGCATGAGGGCATTTTGCAGCTTTGAGTATAAATGAAACACACTACAGGAGCCTTTAATATTCTAAGAGTATTTACAGTACATGAATACTGAATTAGGTGATGGGATTCATGTGCACATTTATGTGTCACAGTTCAGTTTGGATTGGATTTTTTTAGACGTGTACACTGTACAAATGAGTTTCCTCGTCTGGTGCCATCATTGTCCTGTTTAATAGAAAGCCAGTGATTAACATTACTGAAACAATAGACCATTTACTATTCATTTAATTTAAGTTAATCAATCAAAAGTGACAGTAAAGACAACAAAAACAAATTTCAAATATACTGTTCTTTTAAACTTTCTATTTATCAAACAATTATGATTATTAAAAATATCACACTTTTCACAAAAACTATTCTGAAAGATTTTATGACTCTGACTACTGGATTAATGATGCTGAAACTTGCCATCAATTGATATATATATATATATATATATATATATATATATATATATATATATATATATATATATATAATAAACATCTTAATTTATAATATCAAAAATATTGTTGTTTTGCTTATAAGTTAAACATTCTTACCAAATCCAAATGTTTGAACTACTTACTATCTTTCTAATAAAAATTGTTACACAGCTCTCGGGAATACTTGATCCTGATTGGTCAATCTCGACATTCCAGTTGGCATTGGTCAATCGCTAACAACCACTGAAACTTATAACACAGACTATATGAATTGTTTGAATGCCAATTAGTCAGACCTCTGTTTTTGATTGTTTGGTGTCATCTTGTGACTGAATAAAGCCTCATTTACACTATGAGCGACTTGCAGCAGCAAAGCTACAATCGACCATTCATTTCAATAGGGAGTGAGCGACTTCCGAAACCTCTGTGTATGCTCAGTGTTGCCAGATATAGCTAACCCACCCAAACGCACAAAAAAACCCCACCCAAAATAGTAGATTAATATTTTATTTTAATATATTGGAATTGAAATGAACCTAGTTACTTCAACTGTCATAATTTTGAATTGTACTGCAGCCAACACTAGCAGTCACAAAACCACAACATAACCGGATCACATCGAAACACGGCTCACTCTCAACCACAAACTGCACTTAATGTTGTGTAGACTACACTACCTACTAGAGTATGTTTTACTTTTAAAATGGGAGATAAATTTGTCCCTTTAGCCATTTAAAATTCTTTTGAACATAATTAGGTGCTGCTTGTCAATCGGACAACACAGTCTGCTGTCTTGCTGTCAATTACAGAAAAAATTATTGCTAATATGTCATGATAAAGCACTGGGAGTTTAACTGCTGGCGCTGCGTGAAGCGCGTGCAGGTGAATGGAAGTTAGATTTGTCCGCAGAGTCAGATTTGCCGAGTCAGTTTGCAGCAGATAAATAGCATCAATGACAGAAACACACACTTTTTTCATGATCATCTTTGTAAGCAAGCTTTGTATGTTCTGTTTCCATTTATGTTTCAAGAGTTCCGACTTAGATATGCTTGGTGTTATAGCAAGTTTGGCATGCTGTCCCGGGAGAGAACCCTGAGCTTGGAGATTCTTTAGCTCGAGGCTCCCGCCTGGTCAGTAAGCATATAAGAGGATCCGAGATCAAGTAGATCTCGAGAGCTCCTCTTAGAAAAGGGAGGAAAAGGAGGAGATGGGGTGGAAGGGGGGATTCTTCCAAAATGAAGATAGAGCAGTAGGGAAAAAACGATTCATTTATTGTAAGCTCAGATCACTCTGATGGGATTATTACTGATTACAGATGAGCACTCTATGTGAATATCACCTTAAATGTTGACACCGTGGGCTTAGTGGTTAGCACTGTCACCTTCCTGGTTTAAGTCCTGCTGGGTCAGTTGGCATTTCTGTGTAGAGTTTGCATGTTTTCCCTGTGTAGGCGTGGGTTTCCTCCGGGTGCTCCAGTTTTCCCCACAGGCCAAAGACATACAGTATAGGTGAATTGAATAAAAAAAAATTGTCCATAGTTTGTGTGTGTTTTTTATGTAAGAGTGTTTGGTTGTTTCCCAGTACTGGGTTGCAGCTGGAAAGGCATCTCCTGTGTAAAAACATATGCTGAATAAGTTGGCGGTTCATTCCATTGTGGCGACCCTTGATGAATAAAGGGACTAAGCCGAAGGAAAATAAATGATTGAATGCTACCTGTGCAACCATAAGGCGTAAGCTAGCGGTTTTATTTGCCACCCAGAGAGATAGGCAGCTACAAAGTTGCTGCTAGTGTGAATGGTAATACCTAGGTTAGCGAGAGCTGCGTTTAGTTGTTTTTATTTCTGTAAATTTAATTAAAAGACGAATAAATTATTACAGCTCAGATCAGTGTTTTGTGTCAAATTGTGTACTTTTGTGGCAAGAACATTTAATGTAATGTACATCTAGGAGGTTGTTTTTGCAAAATAAACACCTTCATTCTTATACAATATCTCTCCGCCTAGATGTACATTATCCTTTACATTACATATTAAATGTACAGGATGTAAAAGAGAACTAGAAACACAATGAATACTGTTATTTAATATCACAGTGATATCATGCACCAGTAGTGTTTCAGAATGATGTCATGCTGCGTCTATATATGTGTGTGTGTCTGTGCCCTGTGCTCAGTTTCAACATGACCCTCTCATGTCCACACTTTCATGATTTCCAGCATGAGAGCTCAGCCTCTAGCCATTATGGAAAGACCTGTCATTATGGTGAGATGTTCTGCCTAATGTTGTGGTGTCACCCCCTCACATCATGTCTTCCAGAATCATATTCTCTCACACGCGCCATCAGGTGACACAAAATGCTCTGCCTCCCGCCGAAATGCCCGGTCCAGAGCAGAGCAGCTCCATCTGGGGCACCATCTGCTAGTTCACTCTCATTACCAGCAAGTCCAGCACCTCCCATGTTTTTATCAACAGGTAAGAAGACTAAAATACTTTAATATGTCAGTCTCGTCTTTTATGGACCGGAAGCGGTAATTGTTTTGTGTGCAATGTTTTTCTTTGAATCTGTTGTTTTTTCTGTTTTGCATAAAATAATATCTTTAGGTTCAATAAAAAAATGCTATAAATGTCCCCTAATATTTATTTTAGGAGAAGTGGATTCATATGGGCTGAATTAATAAAAATTTTAATTAGTAATGTTCCACTTAATTTGTTTGTTTAAAGGGCCACTACCCCCCACCCCCCTATCTCACAGGTTGTTTTCATACATGTAGTTGAAAAAAGTGGGTAAGTCCAGCTTTGTTTAGGTGGGAGTGTCAAGTGGCGAAGAGGGAAGGGTTTGTATGAAAAGGGGAGTTTCAGTATATGAACAACAGCTGATTTTCACAGAGGCAACACAAACACAGACGCAAAGGTAATAGACTGTGGCTACATTTACATGGACATCAGTAATTAAATTAATTGCCTTAATCTGTATAAGACACTAATATAATTAAGGTGTTTACATGTGTTGCTTTTTAAATGTTCCTTTCATGAACCCGTTTTACATGTTATAGCACATAACTCAATTAACGTCATTACGTCATCGCGCTATCCACATTTCCTCCAGACTTTAACTGCAGTTTGGCACTTTCACTTTTATTCACGAACATTTTATGCATGCCCCCCGTGACAAACGAGATGTTGGATGCGAGGAACTGCTGGAAGAGTGTTGTTTTATTGGAGTTTTAGATACTGCACGCCATATGGGAGAAAAAACCTCCGCATTTCTCGGTAGATGCAAAGACGCAGTAGGTGCAGAGAATATCGTCAAACAGCCGTGTGTGTACAGACTATCCTATCACAAAATGTGTCGTAAATCCTACTCAACAGTTATAGATTAAGTAATAGATTAAGGTGTTTACATTCAGAGAGCAACATTTTCAACGGATCTTTCAGTTCAAAATATTGTGTAGATATTAACGTACTGTAAACTTAGAACTTAATAATTTTGACTAAGGCTGAAAGAGTATTGCTGACGATAATAACTAATTTTGCTATCTGGAAAAACATAAACAAAGAACACTGATCACGAACCGGAGCTGTGTCTTTTTTTAAAAAGAGAAGAGTGGCAAATCCGGCAAATTCATCATTTCCAGATGCGACAAGCTCTTGTGTAAAAAATGTTCCTTACAAACATATTTTTGACGCATGTTAGCAGACCACTGTAATCCACACATGTGGGTCCATCCGCGAGCTGCGCTATCATTGCGGGTTAAAAAATGGAAGCAAAATCTTCATTGTGGCATATTTATAACCGCAACACTGACGACCCATGTCTCCAAACATTTCTTCTTCTTCCACTTGTACGGTTGATAACACAATGTGGCGTCTCTCTGAACACTGTAACGTTAAAAGGGGTCTTTAAAGCTGTATCATGCATATTAATGAAGTTGCACCACACAGATTGGTTCGAACCAAGTCTTTCTTAAGAATTAATGCTGAAAACTCAAAGATGTCACGTTGTACCGGCCGGTACAGACATCCAGTCTGACACAATGATCTCATGGCCGTGACGTATCTTCAAATATGTCTTTTCAAATCGGAAGAGCGTATTTGCTTAAAATAACGCAAAAAATAAAAAATAAAAAAATAAATAAATCAATTTTAGTGAAATATATGTATCTTAATAGTGTTTTTAAGCACCATTGGACGTATATATGACTGTCAAGATCTCAAAAAAATGTGTTTTGGTGTTTTTTGACCCTTTAAATTCAGCCCATATAAATAGTTTGCAACTACACACTTTTAAAAAAATGAGTAAATGCACTTAGTAATTTTTTTTTTTGGTGTATTTTTTAAAATAAGGCAAATGTGAGCCTAAACTCTTTATGTTGCATGGCTCTATTTTTTTAAAATGATACAGTACCATCTTGCTTTGGAGGCGACAGTGCTAACTACTGAGCCACCTTACTGCCAGTGGGGAAAGTGCATATCAATAATTCCAGAATTCCCATGGAGCACATTACATTTGCTGTTTTTCCATTTAAATAACCTTTTTTTTACTTATGCACCCAAGAGTTGTAGATTTCATCTGATTCTGTTAAATTAATGCCTTTTTGCATTACCTTGGTGTGATGAGGGTGTTAGTGGTTGTGTGAATGACACTGTTCACCTTCTATGTTAATATTTATGTTCTCAGCTTGTGGAAAAGCTGTTTGTGATGAGGTTTGAGTCATTGTGTGACTTCCTTGTAACCGAAAGCTGAAAATGAAAATTCTGTCATCCTTTACTCACCCTTCACTTGTTCCAAACTGCGTTTATATACTTTTTTTCATACTCTAAGTCAATTTATGCCAGCAACTAGCTTTCTTGAGGAATCTATTCTTTTGTGTTAAATTTAATTCTAATTTTAATTCTGTCTTTGGACTGTGGGGGAAACCGAAGCACCGGGAGGAAACCTACGCGGACGCAGGGAGAACATGCAAACACCATATAGAAACGCCAACTGACCTAGCCGAGCCTCAAACGTGCAACCTAGCGACCTTCTTGCTGTGAGGCGACAGCACTACCTACTGCGCCACTGCGTCGCTTAGCAAACAGTTCAGCTTATTAAAATGAATTGCTATTATAATGAAATAGAATTAAGCTATCAAATCTCATTAGTCATTTTTTAACTGTATAACTTACACATTCTGATTAAAAAGCAACAAATGAATTATTTATTTCAATTTTTTTTTGTTTGATTACATTAAGGTGTCACTTTAAAATCCACACACCTAACATTATAATGAAAACATTCGATAGCTTTCCTAACTTTTTATGCTCATTTAGGATGAAATTAGTTGTGTTTGAAAAAAATCCACCAAGATCGACATCTTAGATCTTATTATTATTAATTACATGCAAAAACGGAATAGCCTGTAGTTTCTGCCAACCCGACTCTACACCATAACTTCTCAATCCAGATGGATGGGGCAACCATTACTGCAAAATGGTGAAAAGCCTTGGAGTAACGATTGATGACCAACTAAACTTCTCTGACCACATTTCGAGAACTGCTCGATCGTGCAGATTCGCACTCTATAACATCAGAAAGATCCGACCCTTCTTATCTGAACATGCAGCTCAACTCCTTGTTCAAGCTCTTGTTCTCTCCGAACTGGATTACTGCAACTCTCTACTAGCTGGGCTTCCAGCTAACTCTATCAAGCCTCTTCATCTGCTCCAGAACGCAGCAGCACGAGTGGTCTTCAATGAACCTAAACGAGCACATGTCACTCCGCTGCTAGTCCGTTTGCACTGGCTGCCAGTTGCTGCTCGCATCAAATTCAAAGCTCTGATGTTTGCCTACAAAGCGACTTCTGGCCTTGCTCCTTCTTATCTGCTCTCACTTCTGCAGATCTATGTGCCCTCCAGAAACTTGCGTTCTGTGAATGAACGTCGCCTCGTGGTTCCATCCCAAAGAGGGAAGAAATCACTTTCGCGAATGCTCACGCTCAATCTGCCCAGTTGGTGGAATGAACTCCCTAACTGCATCAGAACGGCAGAGTCACTCGCTATTTTCAAGAAACGACTAAAAACTCAACTATTTAGTCTCCACTTCACTTCCTAATCTGCAATTGCCTCTCTGGATATCACACTAACTGTACCCAAAAAAAAAAAAAAAAATTACTAATACTTTCCTTCTTAGACTTTAAAGACCTGAAACTTGCCGATAGCACTTATTTATTGTTGCTCTGATAGTTGTGTAAGTTGCTTCCTTGTCCTCATTTGTAAGTCGCTTTGGATAAAAGCGTCTGCTAAATGACTAAATGTAAATGTAAATGTACATGTATATCTGTTTAAACGTGCACCCAAAACCCAGACTTCTGCTCCGCTTCAAATCACGAGTACAGAAACCGTTTGGCAAACAGCGTCTATTTATCACTATGGGGCGCGTAAGCTGACAGTCACGCACCACTATATGACTGTTTTGACGATTGCATATGAAGGGGAGACAGCACCTGTAATGAAAAGGAAAGGTAATGCCGCTGTTTTTATATTTATTTCAAAGTGTTTTCATGCCTAAACAAAGCGGAAGCACAGAACAGACTCATATTTAAGAGCAAGGGGCAGCCCCCGGTGGTTCGGCGGTATGGGTTGCGTATACGGAGGCTCAGCTCTTTAATGTTTATTTGCCACCCTTCAGAGAAAAACTGAAAATACCTTAGAAATACAGGAAAATACCTTCACGGGATGATTGTGGGATAGAACTTTAAAATACGGGAGAATCCTGGGAAAAACAGGAGGGTTGACAGGTATGCATATACTACATTTCCCAGCAGGCACAAGACATCAACAAGACGTCAGATTGACATTGTACCCCAGCATCGTAGGGATGTTGCATTTTGTTTGTAAATGAAAAGCAGGTTGATATCAGAACCCAATGTCAGGCCTACGTCAATGTCCAACCTAAAATCAATCAAATATCAACGTCGTTAAACTATGTTTGCCATGCCTGACAAATAATTGTCAGTATTTGATATCAATATGATGTTGGTTTAAGATGTTGACTCGAAGTTGGATTTGGGTCACTTTCCAACACAACCTAAAAACAACCAAATATCAACATCTACTGTTGTTACAGCTTGACGTTGTGTGGACGTTGCCACTATGAAGTCTATCAGACGTTGGATTTTGGTTGTCCAAAAAATGTCAGCATTTGACCTTAATATGACGTTGGTTTAAGTTGTCTGTTTGACTTTCCAACACAACCTTAAATCAAACAATTATCAATGTCATTTGACAGTATTATTGGACGTCAAAATAACAATGTCCTTAAACGCTGGCTAGACATTGAATTTTTGTCAACTGATGTCACAACCTACTGTAAATCTAACTTATGTCTTATGACATCGTGTGCCTGCTGGGTAGATTAGTCAGTACCAAAGCCAAAACTAAAACTAATCCAACAACTACAACAACAACTTAAGATTACAGTCCAAAAAAGTACACCCAAATGTTTTAATAAACAGGAATAAGGGAAATATAAAACATATAACATTTTTTTGTAATTTGTTTGTTAGATATTAGGTTACCAAACTCTTGGAACAAATATTAACATATAAAAAGTATACAAAGATTTTTTGGCCGTATTCAGTGAGAATTGGATGCATGTATGCTTTTAACTAATGCTTATTGTGTCATGAAATTGCAAATTTCACTTCCATTTCTCTCTTTTTTTGCATTTGAATTTTAATCACTGCGTTTTACAGATGTTCTTAATAGAATCTTTAAAATTAATTGAAAATATGGTTATTATGGTAATCTCTGTTAGCCATCCTGAGATTTAGCTCAGTGTTTTCTGCTCCTCAGAGCCTTAAGGTAGAGGTATTTGTGTCCCATCATCATTCTTATTCAGTTCTCTGTATTTATATCTTATGTGATAATGCCTCAAACAGATATTCATGGATATTAGAGCTCTGTGAGAGCGAGCAATTGTCCTCTGTCGTTTACTGGTGTCAAAAGTCTAACTTAAAATACATATATTTTCAAGACAGTCTTGACAGTCTCTCACCCTCTATTTTCTTCCTGTTTGTTTGCTATAGGGCACCAGTGGAATACATTTACAGACAGCACTGCCTTTTCGCACGCAGGAAAGAGTATTTTAAGAGGAAAAAAAGAGATAGTTTACCCAAAATATGAAAATTCTGTCATATTTATTCACCCTCATGGGGTTTTAAACTGATATGCTGATATTTTCAGTGTAACACGCACACAAACACACTGAAAAGAGCAGGATTTTATTTCTCTACAATAATAATTCAGTGTAAAACTCAGTAGCTGACAAATGCAGCATAAAAATGACTTGTTTGCTATATTTAAGTGTTTAAAATGATTTATTCCTGTCGGCATGATCACACTGCAGCTCTCAAACCTGCCACTTATGCTACCAGTTGGACATCAATAATGTCAACATTTACATTTATGCTATTTAAGCAAAATGAGTTGCTTTGCATAGCGTTCAGAGTACAGATTTTTAATCATGCACTTCCTTTAAATGCAAAATAGGATCTAAGAGCTGTTTCTGTGCTGCTTGAGCTACACAATTGTCTTTAGTGTTTATTATCATCAGTATTTTATTTCCCATTAATAATAAACAAACTGAAAATGATTAGTTATAAGTTGAACATTTTGTTAGAGTATTTTTTCAAACATAAAGACAATAAAGGTGTTTTTAAGCTTCAAAACATTAAGATGTTGGAAGTTTTTTTTTACCTATATGCATTTAAATATGGACTGCTTATTATTGTTATTATTATTGTTATTATTACTATTGACCCTTTTCACGAGTTATCAGCATGTTAAATCCCTGAAAGTTTTTAAGATTTTATTTTTAAAAAATGTATAAAAAGTTATATGTATTTATGTATGTATTATATCATCTTTGTATCTTATTACAAAAAAGGGGTTACCGCTTGTTTGAGGCATTTCTAATGCAGTTTCTATGGCGGGGCAGGACAGTAAATTTGACATTATTTTCTCTTCTGGCTGTCATTATCAGTCTCACACAATTATTTTTCTACTTCTGAAAGTCTTGATAACACCATCATGGAGTTTTTCTTTTTTTTATTTCAGCAAATAGGATTGTAAAAAAAAATTCTCGTACTCTATCATTCTCTGTGCTCTAAGTTTACCCAACTATGACGACTTCCGATACTGAGAAACCCGTAAATGTGAAAAGGGTTTATTATTTAAGACTGCGATCACTACAAATAATCATGATTGCAAATGAAAAAAAAATTAAAAGCTTTGTGAATATTTGTCAAAAAAATACCAATTTGTGTGCGCACATCTAGGAGATTCTTGAAGGCGGGTTCTCAATCAAGTCAAACACAATAGAAAAAGTTCCCTTTAATTATAGAAAAAATCGGCACACTGCCATTTCAGCTCTCAAAAAACATATGACAACGTTTTAACCTACATACAGTTAACTTCATCAGGTCACACAGGAAACACAAGAGAACTCAAGATATTGTGTATCTGTACAGGGTGTTTATGTAGGCCTATGTGTGTTGTTTATGTAATGGATGCCAGCAAGGGAAGTGCTATGCCAACGACTCCCATACAAAGAATTGCTAGTTCGATATCAGCTCACACAGGGTTGGGTGCAGTAGGACTGGTAGGTCACATGTGGTGGCTCATCTGGGATGGGAGTGAGGTTTAGGGGGTGAGTATCACTGATGCCAGCTAGTGAAGTGCTATGCAGGTAAACCTCACTCCTCTGACCTCAAAATGTGCTCTGACTTTGGCAACTGACTCCCATAAAAGGATTGCTGGTTTGATCTCAGCTCAGACTGCTTTGGGTAGCCGTAAGTCTGATGGTTTATATACACACACACACACACACACACACACACACACACACACACACACACACAGTATATATATACATTGTCTGCTTATTTATTGATTGGGGTTGATTATTGTTTGCGGGTGTGTTGTGTATTTTAAAGCTTTATTTATTAGCAAAACATTTATGTGCCTTCATTTACAAAATTTTATTTAAAAAATTTATAAATATAATATATAGTTATTCTTTACAACTGCAGAGAATTTGGGCCTTTTCTTCAGTAAAGGAACCTGAAAGGATTACAGGAGATGGCAAAAAACTGCTGCTGCTTCGAATTAGACTGACTTCTATTCATCTATCGATCTATATCCATTAAAATAAACAACCTAACCATAAATGTAAAATACAGTAAAAACCCTCTAAATCCGTTAAATCACTTCGAGATGAAGGAGGTTGAGTTTGTAGGACATTATTGGAGTTAGCTGACAGGAACAGTGAACAGTTGTTTACTATTGAAACACCACCGAGTCTTGCTAGATCCTCCTGTAGAGGTGCTCATCTGTTATAAAACAATCGCAGGCAATAGTTTGGACAACAATGAGGATATTTTAAAGTGTTCACACAAAGAAAGCACACATAGTTTTTGAATATACGGACTTGTGCGACTTTGATACAGTACAAGTTGCAAACGTGAGGCACGCGCGGGTTGGTTATTATAACTCTAATCGTCGTTACCTTTACATTTGCGTGACTGTTTGCTTTATACAACTGAGAACGTAGTCCTAGTTGACGTGCATAGGTTGGAAATTTACTCCACAGTTATGTCTGTAATTTACAGTGAAGCTGTTTTTGTATTATAGTGTTTTTGTAATATAGTGTAATATTTAAGTTATCTCGTGGCCCACCTGCAGGATTGCAGAGGCTGACTAGTGGCAGCGTGCCGATTTGTTTAACTTCTTTAAAAAAAATTGTCAAAAACCCTTTCAAAACTCTCTCTATTGTTATATTATATTAATGTGAGTAATTCAATTGAATAACCATTTTCTTATTGGTTAACCTGTTCATTTAAAAATCTTGAGGTCTTTGCATGAGTTTATATTTTCATTTTTGAATTTTCATAGGCCAAAAACTCTGATATTGAAAGCAATAATCTCCCATTCACAGGGACACGATGTAATCTGCACACACAAGTTGCTTTGTGCCAAACAGAGCTGTGGATTCCAGTGATTTTGCAAGTCATTTCCTGCCTGGTATCTGTTATGACCTTTAACATCTCTGCATTTAGCTACTTTTATCTTTTTCTTTTTTTTCCCCCAGACTTTGATGCCACAAATAGCAACTAGGCCACAAATCTCCTGAAGTTCCTCCTATTGGTTTACAAACATCTGTGATTTTGCAACGGTAAGCTTTTCCCTTGATTTGTTTGACAAAGATGCTGAAGATGATCTTTTTTACCACATTCGCCATCAGCAAAATCCAATGCCTAATCTCTATTGCAGCACTTTTTAGGGAAATATATGCACTGGTAAAAAATATTATAAAAATATTACTAAATAATAATAATAAATTAATATGTAATAATAAACTGCCACATAGTATTACACTTATTTTTTCAATATTTTTTATTTAAAAAGTAGGTTAAAAACAACAGCCTTTAGATATATTTAAAAAATAATAATCTGAACCCGATCTTTTGAACGTTTAACCATTATAAGGTTTTTTTTTTTTTTTGGAGACCCAGAAGGCACAGGACATCAATATGACGTCAGATTGATGTTGTATACCAATGTCGTGGGGACGTTGCATTTTGTTTGGAAATGAAAATTGGGTTGACGTCAGAACTTAATGTCAGTCTGACATGAATGTCCAATGTCCAATCTAAAATCAGCCAAATTTCAATCTCTAATGATGTTACAGCCTGACATTGTGTGTCCGTTACCACTATGACTTCTATCAGACGTTGGATTTAATTTTTTTTATTAATTGTCAGTTTTTGATGTCAATATGACGTTGATTTAAGATGTTGGCACAACTCACAACTGGATTTGGGTTACTTTCTAACACAACCAAAAATCAACCAAATATCAACGTCCTTTGTAGTCATCATTGGACATCAAAATAACGTTGTCCTTAGACACTAGCTAGACGTTTAATGTTGGTCACCTGACATCCTGACCTAAGTCTAACCTAATATTATTGTCTTATGACGTTGTGTGCCTGCTAGGTAATATATAATAATATTGAAACAAAAATCATTATAAACCATTTTATGTCATTGCTAACTGTCACAGATGGGATGTGACTATGACTTTTTTTTGTAGTTTGTAAGCGTGCGTTAACTCACACAAACAGCTTCCGCTATACACACAATTTAGATGGCGGTTTGTTTGTGTGGATACTTGACTGTTTTGTGTGCTCTATAGATTTTTGCAAAATCCTTTTTGCTATTATGATTTGCTCTATTAGATTTAACATTTTAAATAAATCACAGCAGACTTTGTTGCAAACATAATAGTTTATTTTTCATAATTGAAACTAAGACACTAATAATACTGTCCTACATTCTGGGTCATCTCCAAACAGCCAAACCTGTATGCTGGAAAGGTCATTTTAAAGTTTTTCTCAGTAATTAGCGTTCTACCAATTTCAATGACATCATGGGGATAAATCAAGGAAACCATTAATTTTAGTGTAACATATTTATCAGACACTTTTGTAGATATTTGTGAGATATACAGTATGTTGCATAGTACTATCAAATGTGTTGTCTCTTAGAATATTTTTGCCTTGCTTTATCATTTTTTTAACTTTTCATATGGTATGTTCTGTTCTAAAAAATAGGTGAAGCCAAAATCTATAAAATGGCTCCTGCATGTCGGCCATTTTAGGAGGTTTTTCCTTGTGCTGATATTTGTTGTGTGTGAGCCTGATTGTAGTGGCGGGCAAAGCGAGGTTGAAACACAGAATCACCAAAACAGTCGAAGCAAATGTGTCGAAGCTTCGAAACGTTTCGAAACCCGTCTCTACACCTAGAGGTCATTTTTATATATTGCTCTGGAACAGCTTCAACAAAGAAACTGTTAAGCAAATTGAGGCATTAAACCCCACTTTGTAGAGTCGATGTTTTAAATCATTTAGTGGAGCGGTGAGAATTCCTGACTTTCATGCAGAGATGGCTTCGAATCCAGGGTGATGCAGCTTTAAATGTTGTTTTAACATTGGTCTGACATCCGAATGAACACTTTGTAAATAAATATATATTGTTTTGGTCATAAAAATGTAACATTAATAATTTCAATCATAATTTCAGAGTATTTGTGCTAGTCGGGATTTGATTTTTTTCTGACCCTGTCAGTCAAACGCAGATTTGCCAGGTCTCGAAACGTTGTGAAATGCCCGATGCTTTTAATCGCTTTAGTTACACGACCTGGTGTTTCGAAACACTTTAGTCACATGACATGGGTATTTCAAAACACTTTAGTCACGTGACCTGGGTGTTTCAAAACATTTTAGTCACATGACCTGATTGTTTTGAATCAGCTTAGACATGTGACCTAGCTGTTTTAGATCATGCTTCGGTGCAGTGTTTCAGAACACTTGCGCTTTAGGATCTCGACACTGTGTCGAAATTCAGTTTCATGTCAGCCATTTCTTCCTGATTGTTGGCATGGCTAGAACCCACTTTGACTTTGTAAATTTTGAATATAATTTTGTAGAAAAAAAAGCAGCCTATTTTTTGCTTGGAATCCACAATTTTTATTTTTTGTTTTGCACTTGAAGAAACATCTTGTACTGCACTTATCCCTTGTTGCTGGTTTTGTACATTTATGCCCCGGTACATCCTAACAGTAACAAAAAGCAAAACTGACTTCAATAATAAATATTTTATTGTGCCAGTTTAAAATCAAATAAAAATAAGATCTATGTTATGCTACGTATTATTCTTTCGAATCTTGAATCTTCATCTTAAAAGTTTAGCTTAAAATATTCAGAAGAACCGCTTTCAACACTGGTATTAATAATGAGTACAGTTTTCTGAGAATATCAGAATATTAAAATGATTTCTAAGTCATCATGTGATACTAAAGACTGGAGTAATGATGCTGAAATAAGTCGTTTCCTGTTTTTATACTGTATCAGTTATAATCTTTAACATCTCTGCATTTAAGTGAATTTTCCCTAGATTTTAATTCCATGAATAGCAACTAGGCCATATTGGTTTACAAACAGCTGTGATTTTGCAACAGTAAGCTTTTCCCTTGATTTGTTTGACAAAGATGCTAAAGATGATCATTTTCATCACATCCGCCGGGGAAATCCAATGCTTAATCTCCATTGCAGCATGACTAAATACAGTCAGTGGACGTTCGTCAAGCAGTGATTTTGATGCATTTCTTTTTGGTTGAAGTGATTTGAGGTCTGACACTGAACGGTGATGATAAAACCAAAGCGGAGAGATGGAGAATTTGTGTGCACACACGCAAACATCCGCAATCCCCGTCTCACACTATAATGAGAGTTTGAGCGGCTCTTAATTCTCACAGATGGGATCTGTCGATAGCAGATTAATGGAAACTAGGTTTGCGTGTTTGTAATGCATCAAGGGTGGCCGACAAAACCCTGAGGCATGAGAATGAGACTGTGTGCCTCTGTGAGTCTGGCAGAACTGTCGAAAAGTAGCAATTTGACTAGATTAGCTGCAGAATTCGCTATCCTGGTGGAAATACGACACCGTAGCTTTTCTAGTAATGTGGAAAACAGATGAGCATGTCATTTCTGAAAATGTTCCAGCACGTTTCCAGCATCACTGTATACTGCAAAACAATATATCATCAAAAAAGCCATGAGAATTTTACAATACAGTCATCCGGAAAGTCTTCATAGTGCTTCACTTTTTCCACATTTTTGTGGAATAATGACAATGTAAAAAAAGATTTTTGCAACTTGTTGCAGATTTATTAAAAATAAAAAACCTAAAAAATCACATGTACATACAGTAAGTATTCACAGCCTTTGTTTAATACATTGTTGATGCACCTTTGGCAGCAATTACAGCCTCAAGTCTTTTTGAATATGATGTCACAAGCTGGGCACACCTGTCTTTGGGAATTTTTGCCCATTTCTCTTTGCAGTGCCTCACAAGCTCTATCAGGTTGGATGGGAAGCAACGGTGTACAGCCATTTTCAGATCTCTCCAGAGATGTTCAATAGGATTTAGCTCTGGGCTCTGGCTGGGCCACTCAAGGAAATTCAACAAGTTGTTGTGAAAACACCATTGATATTTTGGCGGTGTGCTTTAGGTCATTTCCGCTTTAGGTCTGCTGGAAGATGGACTGTAGCCCCAGTCTGAGGTCAAGAACACTCTGAAGCAGGTTTTCATTCAGGATGTCTCTATACATTGCTGCATTCATCTTTCCCTCTGTCCTGACTAGTCTTCCAGTTCCTGCTGCTGAAAAACATCCCCACAGATGATGATGCCGCCACCATGCTTCACTGTAGGGATGGTATAAGCCTAGTGATGAGCGGTGCCTGGTTTTCTCCAAACGTACGCCTGGCATTCTCTCCAAAGAAGTCAATTTTAGTCTCATCAGTCCAGAGAATTTTGTTTCTTATGGTCTGAGAGTCCTTTAGATGCATTTTGGCAAATTCCATGCAGGGTGTGGAACAGGTACAAGCCTGATTGGTGGATTGCTGTACAGATTGTTGTCCTTCTGTAAGGTTCTCCTAGCAGCTTGACCAGCCTGGTTTAAGCTGGATATAACTGGTTTTGGCTAAACTCCCAGCTTGGCTAGGCTGGTCAAGCTGGTTTTAGCTGGTCATCTCCCAGCCTGACCAGCTAAGACCAGGCTGGAAATGGCTGGAAACCAGCCTGGAAGTGGCCAAAACCCCTCCAAAACTAGGCTGGTCGACCAGCTAAAACCAGCCAATCAGCCAAGGCTGGTTTAAGCTGGATTTTTCAGCATGGCCCTAACAACATGCTAATTTATGCTGGAAACATGCTAACAATATGCTAATTCATACTAGAAACATTCTAACAACATGCTAATTCATGTTAGAAACAACAATGTTAATTCATACTAGAATCATCCTAGCAACATGCTAATTCATGCTAGAAACATGGTAACAACATGCTAATTTGTGTTGGAATCATCCTAACAACATGCTAATTCATGCTAGAAACATGGTAACAACATGCTAATTTGTGTTGGAATCATCCTAACAACATGCTAATTCATGATAGAATCATGCTAAATCATGCTAGAATAAAGCTTACATTCTAATTCATGATAGAGTCATGCTAAATCATGCTAGAATCATGCTAACAACATGCTAATTCATGATAGAATTATGCTAGTTACATGGTAATTCATGATAGAATTATGTTAACAACATGCTAATTCATTTTGTAATCATGCTAACAACATGGTAATTGGTGATGGAGACATGCTAACAACATGCCAATTCATGCTAAAATCGCGTTAACAACATACCAATGTATGTTGTATTCATGCTAAAACATGCTAATTCATGTTAGAATCATGTTAACAACATTCCAATGCATGCTAAAAACATGCTTACAACATCCTAATTTATGTTGGAATCATGCTAACAACATGCTAATTCATGTTGTAATCATGCTTGCAACAAGCTAATTCATGCTGGAAACATGCTAACAACATGTTAATTTATGTTGGAATCATGTTAACAACATGCTAATTCATGTTGACATGATACAAACAACATGCTAATTCATGCTAGAATCATGCTAAAAACATGCAGATTCATGCTAGAATCATGTTAACAACATGCTAATTCATGGTAGAATCATGAGAATCATAAGACTTGCTTCAGTCTTAAGGTGGTTGTTGACTGCAGTAATCTTAAACATTATCTTTGCCAACGTGACACTTTTTCTAACTAAATGAACTACTTCAAACTAACTTTCTCAAGCCACCATAAGCTGAATAATGACTCGGACCATTGAATTATTAGAAAATAATCCACACCCAAGGTGTAACCGCCACATCATCACCTTGGGTGTGCATAATTTTCTAATAATTAAAAACCTGTCATCAGTCATCAAACTACAGAGTTGTTAAATGCTTGATCACTGTCTTTAGGGATAGCAATCATAATATAAGCATTATAATTGACTTCAACCATTGAATTATTAGAAAATATACAGTATAAAGCATACAGTATAAAGCACATACACACACACACACACACACACACTTAGCTTCTTCACCATGTAACCCCTCACAGACACACCATTGCACTGTGAGTTCAGTACGAACACTTCTTTGGTGAACCATTGACTGAGGTGAAGCCATTGCAGATCTCAGGTCATTATGACGTCTCGGACTGTCACAGACTGCATGACATTCCTCTATTAATACACTCGATAAACTCAATGCAGCTGTCAATGTGAAAATCTTTGGCTCTGTCTGCTTTCGGAAATAATTGCCTATTTACAAACCCACTGAAGTGTTTCGGCACAAATAGAGTATAAAATGCAAGGCTGATGAGGCGGTGTCAGGCCTGTCAGAGCGGCAACGAGTCCTCCTGCGTTGCCCCATTTGAGGTTTCTGTCACCCCACACGCTCGTCACAGCGCTGTCGCATTACGCCGGCTCGCTCTTGTCTTCCTGCTTGTCACCTTCGGGATATTAGAGGGCGTAATTTGTGGCATTGAATTTAAACTGTGGAAAAAGAGTTTGAGGCCCAGATTCAATCAGTTCTGAATTTAGACGAAGCCTTGTGTGGAATGAATCATTGCTAAAGAGCATGTTTGATGTATGCAAATAGTGCATTAGTCCCCACCCATTTTTTTAGAAATAGCTCTTGATCTGAAAGTAGTTTTAGTATAGGGATTTTGAAAACTCTTTGTTAAAACATTATTACCTGCACACCAAATAAACTGTTTATAAGAGAATCACAACATAACACACTTTGGTTTGTTATAAAGAAAGTAAAGAAGCTAAGTAAAGAAGTGTCTGAAAATAGAGGATGAGACATCAAATTTTTTTTGTGTTGCATCAAATTAAAGTTAGAGAAGTGAGTTTTAGATACTAATTATTATTAAATGCAAGACACACTCACCGGCCACTTTATTAGGTACACCTAACTACTGTAGTACCAAGTTGGAGCCCCTTTTGCCTTCAGAACTGTCTTAATCCTTTGTGGCATAGATTCAACAAGGTACTGGAAAATTCATCAAAGATTTTGGTCCACATTGACATGATAGCATCACGCAGTTGCTGCAGATTTGAAGGCTGCACATCCATAATGTAAATCTCCCATTCTATCACATCCCGAAGGTGCTCTATTGGATTGATATCTGGTGACTGTGGAGGCTATTTGAGTACCGTGAACTGATTGTCATGTTCAAGAAACCAGTGTGAGATGATTTACACTTTATGACATGGCGCATTATCCTGCTGGAAGTATCCATTAGAAGATGGGTACAGTGTGGTTATAAAGGGATGGACGTGGTCAGCAACAATACTCAGATAGGCTGTGGTCAGGGCTGGCGCATATATAGAGACGACCTAGGCGGCTGCCAAGGGCAGCAGAATAGAGAGGGCGGCTTCCCCGACACTACCCTCACCACCCGAGCCATCAGTTATATTCGCGTCTAGGGCGGCAGAATAGAGAGGGCGGCGTCCCCGACACTACCCGTACCACCCGCGCCATCAGTTATATCCATGTCTAGGGTGGCAGAATATAGAGGGCGGCGTCCGCAACACTACCCTCTCAACCCGCAGCCTCAGTGACCGTCCTTTGCCTAGAGCGGCAGTTCCGCTTGCTCTGGCCCTGGCTGTGGTGTTGATACAATGCTCAATTGGTACTAATGGGCCTAGATTGTGCCAAGAAAAAGTCTCCCACATCATTACACCACCACCAGCAGCCTGAACCGTTGCGATGGGGAGAACCCTAGAGATGGTTGTGTGTGAAAATCCCAGTAGATCTGCAGTTTTTGAAATACTCAGTCTAGCCAAATTGGCACCAACCACCATCCCACATTCAAAGTCACTTAAATCACCTTTCTTCCCTATTCTGATGCTCGGTTTGATCTGCAGCAGATCGTCTTGACCATGTCTACTGTTTTGCCATGGGATTGACTGATTAGAAAATCGAGTTACAAACAGTTGTACCCTATAAAGTCGCCGGTAAGGATTTATGTATTTTTCGTCATTAATGTACAAACAGCGCCCTATATTGACAGAAAAACACAGAACTGTTGATATTTTTGCTGATTTATTCAAAAAGAAAAACTAAAATATCACATATTCCAAAGTATTCAGACCCTTTTGCTCAGTGTTTAGTAGAAGTACTCTTTTGATCTACCGTAATACATTCATATCCTTTTGAATAATAATGCATACACTTTTGATCTAAATGCATGTCCATACAGATGTGTATTATATTATAATTGTGATTTTGATTTGTGCGAAATTGGTAACAGTAATTTGAGGGATTTAAAATGAAGAGTTAACGTGAGGATTTTTATTATTTCTTGTAATGTTTCTTTAAAATATTTCTTGTTGTAAATGTGCTTGACAAGATTTTTTGGTATATAAATAAATTGCATTTTTGTAGGTGTGGTCTGCAATTTAGGGTTAAGAATATGAAAATAAATTCTCAGAAAATAAAACAGCTAAACAACACATTTTAATACAGTATATGAGCATATAAAGCTGTATTACGCTATTGTTTTAACTCCTTTTCATCTTTGACTCGATCTTTTAAAACAATTCTTTTTCTCAATTCTCACATTTTATGTTAAAACTGTATCATTTGAGAATAAAAGTGTAGTTCTAGAATGAAAAAAAAAAACTGTGATTGTTGGAAAAAAGCAGCCCTGACATGAACAACCCCCCTCTCAAAATTACATTTATGTTGATGTGGGCCATTTCATTTTAGAGCGAAAAAAGTTCATCTATTAGATTGATAACTGTTAGACCCGTTTAAGTCATTATTGCCAATATCTTGCACTAACATTTCTTTGTCATCCATCTAAATTATTAAAATACTCAAATCATTTTCACTCCATTTCAGTCTTACAAAATGTAGGTGTTAAGTGGCTGTTTCTGAAGCACATTCAAGTGCATGTACTGTAAGGTTTCATCTCAGCTTAAATGACGGGGAAAAAAGCCAAACGCACCATATCCACCTCCAATCACCGATTTCCCCCCTCAACATACGCAATTAATCCAAATCTTTTCTTTTTCACACTCTGGATATATCTGCAACAGCCTCCCTAATGCAATATTACCGTTTTCATCTGCCATTCGTCTTCGCTCATTTGCGATTAGCCCTTTTCTTTGTACAGCATTTGAAAAAAGAGAGCCTGGAATCTGCCACTTTTCTCTGTGTCAGAAAGTGCATAATTTTTCAATCTTAAACGGTTAATGGTTCATTAATAGGTCTGGATTTAGCTCTGATAACTGCTGTAGGAAGCCGTCTTAAAGATGTATTATGCTCACTGCTCCAGAAGATAATCCAGTGGCTCTTCTCTAAAACCCCCCATGTCTGTCGTGTAATTTTGCCATTATTATCTCTTCTCTACCTGTACAGTATGTCTCTCTCTGTCGCTTGTTCCCTGGCAGATAAACGTCGGGACCTGACAGATGGGCATTTTCACAATTTGGCTGTTTTCTGAACCTCCTACCTGAAGCAGAAACGCAGAACCATTATGATATTCCTGGGTGGTGGTGCACTGTCTGTTGCTTTGGTCACTTTGTTATTGCCTAATGCACTAAATAAGTAAACCGTATGTTCATTGGACATAACTAATTATTAATATTAAAGGGGACCTATTATGCCACATTTTACAAGATTTAAAATAATTCTCTGATGTCTCTAGATTATGTGAAGATTCAGTTCAAAATTCCCCACACATAATGTTATATATCTCTTTAAAGCTTACCCTTTTAGGATTTGATCCAAAGGGATGTTCTATATCTTTTTAAAGCTGAACCTTTTAGGATTTGATCCAAATTATGTCGTTTTGGTGACTGTCACTTTAAATTCAAATGAGGTTGTGCTCCACACCCTATTTTGAAAAGAGGGTGGAGCTAAAATGCCTATGCATTAGAAGATTCAATAAGGCTGCTTCTCACTCAGGGCTCTTTATGCTAATGAGAGAAAGAGATTGTCAATAATGGGCAGAGTTTTCCTCTTCTGATGACATGTACAAAGGGAGAAAGTAAATCATCATCAATCAAGTGTGACTGTTTTTTAATAAGTGTGGTTGTAAAAAAATAAATAAATAAATTTTTACCATTTGAGACTGGCTATATTCACACACAGTTACCACACACTGTTTAAGCAACTTATAAAAGTGATTTTTGCATATTATGTCCCGTTTAAGAAAAAAATTCTAATCAAATATTCATAAACATAGCCCATATTTTCTAATATGATCAGAGTTTATTATGCGGTACATTCATGTAAAGCAATATACAGCTATGGATGAAAATACCACTTGAAAGTTCTGTTTCTCTCGATTTACACTTAGATTAGACAGACAAAATTATTAGCCCTCCTTTGTTTTGTGTGTGTGTGTGTGTTTTGTTTAAAATTTGTTTAAAAGAACAAGGACTTTTTTTCTATTTCCTTTTAAATCATTCTTTTGAAGAAAGTCTAACTTTTTTATAGTTTGGCTGGAATAAAATTAAAAACACATTTAAATTACACTTAGTATTTTGCAAAATAACTAGTAAAATATTATGTACTATTACTAGAAATAGATTCAAATGTTATGTTTTCAAAATGTGTTAAAAAAAAAAACTTCTGTACGTTAAACAAAAAAATATTTTATTAAAAAAAAAAAATTAGAAATTAAATGTCACACTGTGTGTGTGATTACATATAAACAGTATATATATAATTGGGCCCTATGAAACACCCGGCGCAATAAGGCGCAAGACGTGTTTGGCACAATTTTTTGCTCTTTTCAGACCAGCACTACAGTAATTTTTACGTTTTGCACCACGTTGTTTGAATAGCAAATCCATTTGCACCACTTTGCGGACTCATGGTTGTTCCGGTCTGATACGTGTTAAGGCGCTTTGTTAGTGTGTGGCTATTTTGAGGAACTCAAACCGACCACGCCATTAACCAAGAAACAGCTGGTCTAAAGTCCAACACAGAGCACGTCTATGCAGGTTAACACTTAATACACACATGGATGTACAGCTACACAAATATCTTCATATATGAAAAAAATGAAAGGATTAAAATATTGCAAAAATGTATAGTTTATACATAAATACAAAAACCACTGCCTCCATGTCTTCTTCATCCCGGGGGGCTTTTTTTAGGTTATTCGTGACTATTTGCTTTTGTATAATGTTATTATTATTATTATTATCACTATTATTTATTATACTGTATGCATATTTATGTTTGTTTTATCAAAAAAACAAGTTTGGATTTGTCCACCTGTCGGGTTTTGAAGATGTATGCATCACCATATGGGGCATAATAATAGGATGTGTGTTTGGATATAACTTTGTTTTGACCACATTTCTTTATTGTTGTTCATTTATTAATTTGATGGAAATTAGAACTGAATTTAGAAATAGTTTTGAAACAAATCTTTGCACTTAACAAACAAAATTAAATATGTAGGCTTAATAGATGTCTTTAGTGGAGTGCTTAGTCCTTATCTACAAAAGTGAAGGAGTAAAGAGAAAAAGTAAAGTAAAGAGGCCGAATGGAGGAGGCTCATTCTTTATCCTCATGCTGCAGATGGTTTGTTTTACTGTTTTCTCACCAGTAATTCAGTTTTTCCACTTAGTCCACCATGCAAATAGCAAATGCATCATGACTTTCAAAGGGAATGGGAGATGATACTCTGATTGGTTTAATGCACGATATGCTCAAAACACACCCATAACTCATTAGGAGAATAAGCACGACCCTGTTAGACCATACGTTGTGTCGCAGAGTGTATTTTTAGCAAAATAGCAAAAGTGTAATTGGACACATCTTCAATGCTTTTGCACCATGAGCTTTAGACTTTGCACCTAGATCGTTAAAATAGAGCCCTTATTTTCTAAGATATGTTTTAATAATAATAACTGATGATGACATTGCTTCTAATTTAAAATTTGTTATTTACGTCTATTTTATTGCATACAATAGCAAAAAAAGTCTTGTCTTCAGAGATGTTTATATCACTTTTTTTGACAACATCTGACAACAATGTTCAGTAGAGCTCTGAAAGCAGTATTTGGTGCAATAATCATTATTTTCATTATTATTATTTTTTTTACAAAAAACATTGTATATGTTCCTTTGCACCCAAAATGTTTTTAGTACTAATGACAAAAAAAGATGAATGGCTCATAAACGTCATATAGTTTTTTTCTTAGACAGATGCTCAATGTGCTTCATTTGCAGCGTTTGTCAATTAGTGGACAGTGCTAAATACAGATGTCTTGGAAACACACTGTGATCTGATCACTGAAAGCGCATATGCAAAACGCATATGCTAATATAAATGCTAATGTGCCTGAGACAGCATTGAACGACCCCCTAGTAGTAAAACATGTAATCATTGTGCCAAAAAATAGATTCTGCTTTAACGGAAAACAACCCATACATATATTTCCACAACACATCTGATGTGTCAGTACACACTAATGCGAAGCAATATATACAGCTGGTAGACCATTGAAGATTGAAATTTCCCCTTGAATATTGTTGTTTTCTTTGCATCTTTATACGCGTAAAACGTTTTTGTTTTGTTTTGTAAAATACTTATAGTTTTCATTCATTCATTTTTCTTCAGCTTAGTCCCTTTATTCATCAGAAGTCACCACAGTGGAATGATCCACCAACTTATCCAGCATATGTTTTACACAACGGAGGCCCTTCCAGCTGCAACCCATTACTGTGAAACATCCATACACTCTCTTTCAAATTCATACACTACGGCCAATTTAGTTAATTCAATTCACCTATAGTACATGTCTTTTAATTGTGGGGGAAACTGGAGCACCCAACCCACGCCAACATGGGAGAACATGCAAAGTCCACACAGAAATGCCAACTGAGCCATCTTCTTGCTGTGAGGTGACAGTGCTAACCACTGAGCCACAGTGTCACAGTGATCTGATAGTATTTATTTCAAATATAAAAGCAAAATGTGGTATTTTTTGTATAAAAGAACAAAAAGGTACCACGTTTTAGACGTTTATACTCTACATCATTTAATTATTAATATTTTAAGCTCAGAAGAGTTAAGAAATCACTATTTAGTATGTTGAACAACACTGATTTTCAATCACAACTAATAAAATTTTGTCAATCTGTAAACTATGCATTATTATTATGCATCGATTCTCTCATATTTCATTCTTTTTTAGATGTCACATTTGAAAATAAATATACTAAAGTAATATAATGGGCAGATCAGAAAATATTTTGTTCTTTCATGAAAGCAGACTCACATATTATAATATTAAGACTTAGCATAGAAATATCTTGAAACACAGTCACACGTTTGCTCTGTGAGTCAAGATTTATCTCCATAAAAAATTACTTAGACACTTCTGCACATTTTCACTTCCCTATACATCAGTTTGCTCCGTCAATATTGTCACCACATACTTTACATTTAAACCTTGTTCTCTCCATCATTTGTAATAAAAGCAAACCAATGTGTGAATGGATAATAACTTGATTAATTTATATTTTTGTTTGACTGTTGTTATTGTTATGTAGTTAACAGAGCAAGGACATTTTTTATAGTATCTCCTACTATATTTTCCTTCTGAAGAAAGTTTTATTTATGTAACCCACATGTCCTACTGCACCCAATCAGATCTGAGCTGGGATCAAACCGGTGATTCTTTGCATGGGGGTCGGTTGCTCTAACAAGAAGGCTAAAGGCCATGGCCTCCAGCGTCTGTCACTGGAGCACGTTTTGAGGTCAGTGGAGTGAGGTTTTACCTGCATATCACTTTGCTAGCTGGCCTCCACTATACTCACCCCCTAAAACTTACTCCCAACCCGGACGAGCCCCCACATGGAACCCAGCAGTTCTACTGCGCCCAAGCCAGTCTTAACTGGGATTAAACTGGCGATTCTTTGTATGGAAGTGGGTTGCTCTAACAAGGAGGCTAAAGACCTCTAGCGTCTGTCTCTAGATTTCCTTTTGAGGTCAGAGGAGTGAGGTTTAACTGCATAGGACTTCACTAGCTGGCCTCCATTATATTTAATTTAGTTTATCTGGAATTAATTGTTACTTTTTTATTAACAAACTACTAAGATAAATATTATTAGCCCCTTTAAGATTTTTTTCTTGATTGGCTACTAAACAAACCAGTGTTGTCTAATGACTACACCTAAAATTGCACTGTAAGTTAAATACTAGTATTTTTAAAAACTAGTAAAATATTATGTGCTATCATCATGGCAAAGACAAAAAATAATTAGTTATTTGAAATTAGTTATTAACACAATGTGTTAAAAATAAATATCTCTATTAAACAGTATTAGGGAAATATTAAAAACAATATTTCATTCATTCATTTTCTTGTCGACTTAGTCCCTTTATTAATCTGGGGTCTCCACAGCGGAATGAACCACCAACTTATCCAGCAAGTTTTTGGGCAGCGGATGCCCTTTCAGCCACAACCCATTTCTGGGAAACATCCACACACGCATTCACACACAGACACTCATACACTACGGACAATTTAGCCTACTCAATTCACCTGTACCGCATGTCTTTGGACTGTAGGGGAAACCGGAGCACCCGGAGGAAACCCACGCAAAGACAGGGAGAACATGCAAACTCCACACAGAAACGCCAACTGAGCCGAGGTTCGACCCAGCGACCTTCTTGCTGTGAGGCGACAGCACTACCTACTGCCCCACTGCCTCACCAAAAAAAAAAAAAAAAAACAATATTTAATGATATTAATTAATAATTAATTATATTCATGATTCAAACCATACACCCCAGCAATGTTGTCACAATACTGGAATTTGATACCAATCGGTACTGAAATTTAAAAAACGTCCATTTCCAGCGAACAGTTGAGCTTGTTCTTTAACAGCGCTGATTTGCCATTGTGTTCACGTGCTCAACAGAAATGACTGTGACTGGCCGTGAAGTTCATCGTTTCACTGAACTAACCGCTGTTTACTGAGTCTAACCACAGACACACAGCACTGGAGCATTTCAAATCTGTCAAGATCGGTCGATTCATCGGTGGATCACTCATATGTCAGCTTATAAACAGACCAGCTGATCTTTGCTGCTTTAAAACGCTCCAGTGTCCCTGTATCTGTTGTTACACTCGGTAAACACTAGTGAACTGACATTTCTGTTGAGCATGTGAACAAAATGGCAAATCAGCGCTGTTTAAGAACGCGCTCAACAGCGCTCAAACATTAGCAGGAAATGAACTTTTTACAATTTTCGTTACTGATTGGTATTGAATTTCAGTATTGTGACAATACTACACCCCAGTATTATCTACCACTGTATTACAAACCAAACGTATATAAATACCAACAGATATCTCTATTCATTAAATATAAATATGTAACTGAGGAACGAGTTTCCAATTAGATGTTGGGTGTCCACAAGCACATTTAAGCTGTATTAGGTTTCAAAAGAAAGATATTAGTTCAGCCATGTTTCACCTTGACCTTCGAGGCTTATCCATTTCACCAGAGGATGTGTGCAGATAAATTCCTGTTAAGGCTGATGATATGATAGGCCATTATTGCCGTCCACTCTGGGGTTATAATTTACTACAGAAATCATGCATCCTCATATTTACTACGATTCACAATAAAATAACCTTGCAGTAAATGTTATGTAGCGGAAGGTTAAAAATGTGGATCAAAGCAGAATGGCACGTAATTGCCAATTACTCTGTCAACATCTGACGTTTAGACTGCGGAGGCAGAAACCAAGAGCGTAACTTGTATTTGTAATATGAGGCTTGAAGAGAAAGAGAAAACACTGTGAAGTGGATGGAGAGATAGATGAAGGGTGAAAGAGAAGGAGAGATAGATTAAATGTGATTGAAATGAAGTTTGAAGAAGGGCGACATGGTGGCTCAGTTGGCATTTCTATGTGGAGTTTGCATGTTTTCCCCGTGTTGCGTCGGTTTCCTCTGGGTGCTCTGGTTTCCCCCACAGTCCAAAGACATGCGGTACAGGTGAATAAAATACTGGGTGGGCCATTTATTTGGATACACCTTAATAAAAGGAGAATGGTTGGTGATATTAACGTTCTGTTTGTGGCACATTAGTGTGTGAAGGGGCAAACTTTTCAAGATGGGTGGTGACCATGGTGGCCATTTTGAAGTCGGCCATCTTGGATCCAACTTTTGTTTTTTCAATAGGAACAGGGTCATTTAACACATCAAACTTATTGGGGATTTCACAAGAAAAGCAATAGTGTACTTGGTTTTAACGTAACTTTATTCTTTCATGAGTTATTTACAAGTTTCTGACCACTTATAAAAACAGGACAGTAATATCTCCCTAATCATTCACATTTTATTAAGGTGTATCCATATAAATGGCCCACCCTGTATATTGGTCGTAGTGTAGTTGTATGAATGAGTTTGTATGGATGTTTCCCAATACACAGGCGTCCACTGTGTAAAACATATGCTGGATAAGTTGGTGGTCATTCCGTGTGGCGACCCCTGATGAATACAAAGGGACTAAGCCGAAGGAAAATGAATGAATGAAGTTTGAAGACTACAGCAAGTGGACTGATGGATGTTACTTAAATGGACGAGTAGACAAACAGCTTATCGACAAAGCAGTTGGTTTATTGATGGACTGCTTGATTGATTGTGTTTTTTTCTTCTTGACTTTTTTTTATCTTGCTCTCATTTTTTTCTTTTACCACAACCCCTTGAGGACTTTTGATAAATGAAGACTAATTTGGTTATTTCTGGAATCGGGGCTCTTTTTTTTGTTTGCCTTAAGCACTGCAGAAATAAATTTGGCCTTAAGTTAGTTTGCTCTTTTGATTCATTTTAATCATGTTTTTCATTTTACTGACTAATAATGAGCCATTTTGATTTGCACTGTTTGTATTTTGAAGAAAACAATGTCAATTAATTATTGAGCTGATCAGGAAAAAGAAATCGAGCTGTTTACGCTGAGGTTTTGTCTTTTGCAATCGAAAGTTTAATTTCACAGGCCTGGGCATCAGTGGAGGGTTATGAGGACTGTAAAAATGGTTATCTGTGTGTACAGTTCTGTTTAAAGAGACCCTTTAATGCAAATCCATTCCCTTTGCATTGACTTTCATCACTCACTTGTGTTTTCACGATACTGGAATTCAATAACAGTTGGTGTACCCAACATGTTCTTTAACAACACTGATTTGCCATTATGTTTACATGCTCAACAGAAATAAGTGTAAGTGGGCATGAAGCTCATCAGTTCACTGCTGTTTTCAGAGTCTAACCATGGATACAGGGACACTTGAGCATTTTAAAGCTGTGAAGATCAGTCGATTCATTTGCAGATCGCTCGTACGTCAGCTTATAAACAGACCAGCTGATCTTTGCGCCTTTAAAATGCTCCAGTGTCCCTGTATCTTTAGTTACACTTGGTAACTAACAGTGGTGAACTGGTGACATTTTTACGGCCAGTCACAGTCATTTCTGTTGAGCACATGAACACAATGGCAAATCAGCGCTGTTTGAGAACACACTCAACAGCGCTCAAATGTTAGTGGGAAATGACCTTTTTTAAAATTCCTGTACCAATTGGTATTAAATTCCAGTATCGTGACACCCACTACCCATACAAGCAGACATACTGTACCAAAACTAAATTGTTTTAAACTAAGATGTTTGAATTGGGGAGCATTTATAGCAGGCTTTTTTGTTCAGTATATATCAAATGGCATTAAGTGCCAATTTGTTCAAAAAGGTTTGGAACCACTTCTGGAAAAGTAAATAGTTACTAACTCAAATGATCCATTCAGGGTGAGTCTTTATTAAATGATTCAATAAATTTACAACGTGATTCAAAATGAGTAGGAAAAAATTTTGAGTGCGTGAGCTTGAGTGAGCAACTGATGCTGAAAATTAGGATTTATTTATTTGTCTATTTAACTATTTCATTTATATTCACAACTGTCAGTTTTTTTTATTTTTTATTTATTTATTTATTTATTTTTAAATCTGCTGTAAAAGGTTTAGCAATTTTTTTTTTACTTAGCTCATACTGGACTTGCAAAAATATGATGGTTTTGAATGTAATGGAAAACATAAGCAGAATACGGTGTCTGACTAAACTATGAGTTGGTATTTATTCATTCATTCATTCATTCATTCATTTTCCTTCGACTTAGTCTCTGATTTATCAGAGGTCAGCACAGCAGAATGAACCACAATCCAGTACTGAGAAACACCCATACACTCTCACATTCACATACACACTAATAAACTATGGCCAGTTTAGTTTATACAGTTAACCTATGCTGCATGTTTTTGGACTTGTGGGGAAAACTGGAGCACCCGAAGGAAACCCAAAACTCAAACCTGTGACCTTCTTGCTGTGCGGCGACAGTGGTAACCACTGAGCCACCGTGCCACCCAAGTTGGCATTTAAAAGTCTTAAATTAATCTATACTCTTAAATTAAACTCTGTAGACACATTATAAAAACCCAGCCTAATTTTAAAAGAACATAAAAAATGTCCTCACCGCTGTAGCACATATGGATGGTTACCTTTTGTTCAATTGAACATTTCTATAGATGTTGAAGATTTAGGGATCTTTACTGAACCACAGACAGCAAAATAAAACCTTTATTTTTAAGAGTGAATACCATAAAAAATAAAGCCCTTATTGGCAAGCCAAAGGAAAAAACAAACAAAAAAAAAAACATGTTTTCCAGCCTTATTTTGAGTTGTCAGTGTGAAGCATCTTGTTGTAGCCTATAATACCAAGCTGCTGTTGGTGCCTTCACTTCTCAGAGCATCTTATTCAGAGTGTCTTTATTCTGCAGAAGGCTGCTTTTTGACAGAGGGCAGCTCTCGGTGCCTTGTGTTTCCAGCACTGCTAACACACTGGTTTGACAAGCACACATACGAGAGAGCCAGATTGGGCTGGTTACTGTTACTCCATGCCTGTTATGCACACATACACACAGGAGCTGGAAATAGGCTCAAATAGATATTCATTATGCTGTTTTTCACAGGAACTCTGACATTTGAAACTCTAACTCTATCGCATGGCACATACTCAACTTTTCAGCATGGCTAAAATTAGTGCGGGGTTATTAATTAAAAAATACAGTCGGTCTATGGAAGTAAAAGAAAAAATATATATATTTTAAAAATTAGAGGGCGGCACGGTGGTTCAGAGGTTTGCACTGTCGCCTCACACCAAGAAGGTTACAAGTTCGAATCCAAGCTGGGCCAGTTGACATTTCTGTATGAAGTTTGCATGTTCTCCCCATGTTTGTGTAGGTTTCCTCTGGGTGTCCCCAACAGTCCAAAGACATGCGCTATAGGTGAATTGCGTAAGCTAAATTGTCTGTAGTGTATGTGTGGGGAAGGGCATTCGCTGCGTAAAACATGCTGGATAAGTTGGTGGTTCATTCCGCTGTGGTGACCCCAGATTAATAAAGGGACTAAGCTGAAAGGAAAATTAATGAAAAATGTTGTGATTAATCTTGTTGCTAATTGGCCTTTTATTTCCATTTTTTATTTAAATCCCTTTAGGGAAAAATGAACAGGAAAAACACTTCTAGAACTTCTAGCTGCATAACTAGGCGGGCATAATGTATCAATACAAAACATGTCTGGACTCTGTTTGCTATAAAAATATCATAAAATGACAGTTTTATAACATGTTTTCTATTTGAGTAAAGATTCAATATGACAAAAGCTGAAAACCTTTTTTTGAAAGCTCATGGGTGCTCAAAGCTGAGGTGCATAGGAAGGACAAACAGGGTTTTCTGTTCTGAACACCTACTGGCGTAGTTTTCACAGCACAAATAGCAGCTTGTTTACCAGCTGACAGAATAGTTGCTCTCATTTTTTTAAATTACGTGAAGAAGATTTCTCAAACAAGAAATTGGACTGCTAACATTGATATATACCCAGCAAGCATTTTTTTGTTTTTAATAATGTCTAATAGACGTCTAAGCATAATCATCTTGGCTAAAACAAGGCTAAATTCGAGCTGTCAGTGAAAATCTAATAGACGTCTAAGAATAAACCAAAACTAGAGTCATCAAATAAACAGAAATGAATGACTACACATATAAAGTCTGTCCAATCATGTCTATTTGACCACTAATCTAGTTTTGGGCTATTTTTAGATGTCTATTAGATTTTCACTGACAGCAAGTTTAGCCTTGTTTTAGCCAAGCTGTCTACGTTTAGATGTCTATTAGACATCTATTAATTATAAAATTGTTTGCTGGGTACCGACTTCCACATCTCTTAAAACCTCATACACGAAAATACACTGTACATTGAAAGACTCTTAAAACCAATTTATTGACATAAATGATTCCATGAAGAAGCTTTAACATCAAGGGGATCTTTCCATTTCACAAAACTCTCTTAATATTGGAAATAACCCAGCAGGCACACAACATTATAAGACATTAATATTAGGTTAGATTTAGGTTGTGATGTCAGGTGCCCAAAATTCAATGTCTATCCAGTGTCTAAGGACAACCAAAGCTGTAGATTTAGCATGGACGCAGAGGACACATCCCAGCCAATCTCCATTAACTATTGAAATGTCCCACCAATCATTTAATCACTTTTTTAAAACTGTGCTTTCAATATTAACCTAGACATGCAGAACAGGTTAAATCACTTTCTCTCCTCAAGTTGTACCACCACCAAAACACATGAACATCATGCTGTGTTTGGATGTAACAGAGCCAAAACTGTGGGTGAATTTCCCTATAGAATTTTTCCGCGCAAGAATAAGGTGTGTGAGGCGGGTAACACCGCAAATGACGATGGTGGAAGCAAAAAATAGGTGGATAACTCAAATTCATTACCGAATGAGTCCCTCATGATAACGCCCTTGTGTTTATTGGTAGCATTTCTTCCCGCTTTGACGCACAGACTAATGCTAGCATGCTGATATAGTCTGTGAATAATAAGCCCTGACAACTGCAGAATAAACAGCTAAATATCAAAGTATGATCCTCATAAATAAATTTGCCTACACAGCAAAATCATCTGAGTAAAATTTTCTCAGTTTAGATAGTATTTGGTCCCTCTCTAAATTTAGCTAGTTTGATTTAAGTTAATGAGACTATGAAAGGATTCATTAGGTGATGATTGAGCACTGATGATGCACACCTTCTTTTAATAACCGGAAACACAGAAGAGAAACACAAAACTACAACTGACTTCAGTCACAGCCTTAGACAGGGTATCTGCAGGGTCTTAAAATGTCTTAAATTTCAAAAACCAAATTTAAAAAGTCTTAAATTCACTGAAAAATTGCGTTGTAGTTCCTAAATCATTTTAAACGGTACCTAGTTTTCTTTTGTTCATGTGAAGCTATACCCAATTGGGCCAACACCCTTGCAGACAATAACAATATATTTCAAAAATAAGTTTTAAGAAATGTCTATTTATTAACTACATTTAATTATTAATATGGTTTAATTATCTTCCTTACAAAACCATTTTTTTTCGATGTTTATTTAAGGTTTATTTAAGGTCTTGGCCATTAAAAAAATATTAAGCGTTTAGATTTAAGTCTGAAATTTCATTCAGTATGGTCTTAAAAAAGGTCTTAAAAAGTCTTGAATTTGACTCGATTAAATCTGTACAAACCATGCTTATATGAAATCAGCTGAAATATAATACATTGAATCTCTTAAAATATCAGCAGAGGATCATTAAGCAACTCGACAAACAGCTTTGCTTATTATCAATCTGTTTGCCCTTATTAAAAGAGGGACCAAATACTCTCTGAACCGAGTAAATGTTACTCAGAGGATTTTGCTGTGATAATCTCTAAGAGGAGTCGAATTTTGGTTAAATAATTTGTCAGAAAAAATACAACTTGTGCTCCATTTTTTATAAACACTTACAGATCCCCACCAATGTCAAGAACAAACCAACAGACTTGAGGACGTTATTTTGACGTCCAATAACATTGTCAAATGATGTTGATATTTGGTCGAATTTAGGTTCAACGTTGACGTCCACACAACGTCAAGCTTTAACATCATTACACGTTGTTATTTGGTTGATTTTAGGTTGGACGTGGGACACTGGCGTCGACCTGACGTTGGGTTCTGACATCAACTCAATTTTTTTATTTCCAAACCAAATGCAACGTCCCCACAGCGTTGGGGTAAAACATCAATCTAATGTCATGTTGACATCCTGTGCTTGATGGGAATAATGTCTCTTTAGATTATTGCAATGTTTAGATTATTAATTAAGTTAGTGCGGTCACCTCAGAGCAAAAAGGTCACTGATTCAAGCCTCGGCTAGGTCAGTGGCATTTCTGTGTGGAGTTTGCAGGTTCTCCCCGTGTTAGCATGGGTTTCCTCAAGGTGCTCTGGTTTCCACCACAGTCCAAAAACATGTGCTGTAAGTGAATTGGGTGGGCTAAATTGTCTGTTGTGTATGTGTGTGAATGAGAATGGATGTTTCCTATTGTGAATCTCTATGGATGTTTCCAAGAGATGGGTTGCAGCTAGAAGGTCAATGAATTAATGAATTAAGATGCAAAGTGTTCTTTTAGCAACCAACATACAGTTGTTCTATGGCACTAGTGTGAAAATCTACTTTCTTAACATTCATATTTAAGAGTGTATTGCAATCATACATTTTATAGCTTTTTTTTATAACAACATTTGGGAAAAAAAATCATTAAATGGAAGTTAGACATGAATTAAAAGGCATATTTAAATACAGTTTAATCCATATGGACTTGGGGTTGAAAGAAATATAAAATGTTAATAAAAAGCTCCAGACTTTTTGGAGGAGAAAAAAAAAGTAAATCTGCAGATTTGCAAAATATAGTTTAAATAATGTGACAAGTGTATAAAAACAGTCTGCATTTGCAGTTGCATGTGTCAGTGTTGATCAATGTAACTCTGACTATAAACACTTTTTCAAGCAGAGATGCTTTTTTTGATAAACACAACAGCAGGAAACAGAACACAATGACCTCAAAATAACCCTCAAAATGTTTGTAGATGAAAAAAGCACATTTGTACTGTACATCTGTAAATCTAAATGACATGAATTGGTGTGTACTGTCTAGTAAATACACTGGTGAGACAAGAGCATATGAGCAATCTGTTCGAGAACAGAAAACACTCTGTTATTAATGATCAAGCAGAATGCTTAGCTAAAAGAAAGCTGCAAGCACAAACAAGCACTATATTTTAAAGCTATGAAATGACCTGTTGTTTGTACGCCTACACAATTCATTAAAGTTTATATTCACAGTTACATTTTAGAGTTTGACTATATGATGTTGCTTCCATAGTCTTTAGTGCGACAGATTTACAGTTGTGTTGTGTCTCTGGATTTCACAAGTGTTCCAAAAAAAGAGTTATGGTTATGTTATGGTATTTAATACAAATATGGATTCTGTTAAATTAAAATGCATTTTTAGGTGCTAGTATCAGCATGTTAGTGTAAAGCAGGGATCACCAAACTTGCTCCTGCAGGTCCGGTGTCCTGCAGATTTTAGCTCCAACCCTAATCAAACACACCTGAACAAGCTAATCAGGGTTTTATAGGTATACTTGAAACACCCAGGCAGGTGTGTTGAGGCAAGTTGGAGCTAAATCCTGCAGGGTACCGGACCTCCAGGAACGAGATTGGTGACCCCTGGTGTAAAGGATATCTATATTGTGCTCCTAAACAATTACAAAATTCTGATTTCTGCTCATGTCCTGCCTCTTTCAAGATGCTTCTCAATTACTTTTAGTTTAACCAATGACTGTATAAACACACTTGATCTTAACCACTTGCACTGGCACAGCTAGTAAAATTAACCACTATTGGTTAAAAGGGGAGGAGCTATTCTATGCCCCGCCTTTGGTTTTTGGTTGCGTTTACACTTGGCAGGTTTGGTTTGATTTAAATGTAGCCTACTGTGTGATTGCTCTTGTGCTGTTCATTTGAATGACATTGAATGCTTACACTCACTGGCCACTTTATTAGGTACACCTGTCTAACTGCTTTTTAATGCACATTTCTAATCAGCCAATCACATGGCAGCAACTCAAAGCATTTAAGGCATGTAGACATGATCCAGACCATCTGCTGCAGTTCAAACTGAGCATCAGAATGGGAAAGAAAGGGGATTTAAGTGACTTTGAACGTGGCATGGTGGTGGTGCCAAACGGTCTAGTCTGAGTATTTAAAAAATGCTGATCTACTTGGATTTTCACGCACAACCATCTCTAGGGTTTACAAAGGACGGTCCGAAAGAGAGAACATATCCAGTGAGCGACAGTTCTGTGAGCGCAAATGCTTTGTTAATGCCAGAGGTCAGAGGAGAATGGCCAGAATGGTTCAAGCTGATAGAAAGGCAACAGTAACTCAAATAACCACTCGTTACAACCGAGGTATGCAGAAAAGCATCTCTGAATGCACAACACATTAAACCTTGTGGTGGATGGGCTACAGCAGCAGAAGACCACACTGGGTGCCACTCCTGTTTTTTGAACATGACAATGAGTTCACTGTACTCAAATGGCCTCCAAAGCCACTAGATCTCAATCTAATAGAGCACCTCTGGGATGTGATAGAACGGGAAATTCATCAACAAATCTGTAGCAACTGCGGGATGCTATATATGAAATATGAAAGAAAAAAATCTCTGATGAATATTTCCAGTGCCTTATTGAATCCATGAAGGATTAAGACAGTTCTGAAAGCAAAAGGAGGTCCAACCCGGTCCTAGTAAGGTGTACCTAATAAAGTGGCCGGCGAGTGTATATTTAAACTTTGCTGCATACAATCAGCTTAAGACCTCCAAGCAAAAGATATACTCTGTCTAAATCTTGTCTGAAATATTAACATAACACTCCATGTAAACCCAGACAGCACATGTAAGTCTTCAAGATGTATTCAAAAGCGCGTTAGGTCTTTAAAGCATCTCCTGGGTACAGAGATCTTTAATTGATCTGTTTTATAACTATTTTAAAAACATAATCTGAACATTTATTTAGGAGACATCACAGAGACATATTGGAGATAAGCAAACGCTCTAAAGCAGTGTTTCCCAACCCTGTTTCTGCTCTTGTTCAAAATTTGTTAAAATTATATGATCAATTATTCATGACATGTTTTTGGTTAATTGTAACATATAAAACTAAGTTAATCTTGTTCCAACTTAATTTTATGAGTTAAGCAAGCTGTTTTAAGTCAGTTTAATATAATATAAGTTTAAATGACTCATAAGGTTAATCTAATTCAGCTTAAAATTTTAAGACAACCAGTATTTTTTTTTTCTCAGTGTGGAGGCACACCAACAGTAGGCTACATATTTAAACATTCCATTATCTAACCCAATCATTTTAGGTTTTTGAGTCTCTTCTAATGTTTTCATGGGTTGATTTGGGTGTTTGATTAGGAAGAGGTTAAAAATGTGTACTGTTGGTGTTCTTTCAGGAACAAGGTTGGGAAACACTGCTCTAAAACACAATGAAGACCAACGGTCTCAAACACAATTCTTGGAGAGCCACAGCACAGTTTAGCTTCAACCACCTCCAACTCACACCTGCTTAATAGTCTTTAGTAGTCTTAAACACCTTGATTAGTTGGATTAGCTGTGTTTGATTAGGGTTGGAGCAAACTGCGCAGAGCTGCGGCCCAACAGGAATCAAGTTTGAGAACTATGATGTAGACACAATCAGTTAGCCATCTCTGTAATAAACCAAGGAAATTACCAACCCAATGGAATGTGATCATAAACTCAGGAAAAGACAATAGCGTAATGTTTAAAATAAGTATCAGTTCTTTATACAGACATCATCACTTTGGTTTGATTTCAGCCATAATAAACAGAAAAGAGGGAAACAAGTGCTGCAAGAAAAAAAAAAAACAAACATCTGTGATGGCCTGAGGGTGGATAATTTAAGAGCAAATATTCATTTTTTGGTAAACTATCGCTTCACATAAGCCTGTTTGAAAGACGTCAAGTACCCTACATTTTATTTTCAACCCCTTTTTGTATTCGCCTCATCAGTCAAATCCTCGTTACACTCCATATGCTCTGTAATGTCTCACTCATCGGTTCTTCTCGGCTCATTATGATTCGGACAAAAGAGACGTTTGAATGAATCAGAGGGTTGTCCATTCGAGACCAGCGAGACTCGACTTTATGTCTGAATCTAGTGCAGAAACGCGTAGTAATTCAGAACGGTTTAATGAACCGGTTGAAACGATTCACTAAAAAGATCCGACTCATTCATGGATCGGACATCGCTGTAGACACGGCGTAAAGGCGAGGGAGGGGGACGGATTTCAGGAGCTCTCCACCACAAACGCGTGTCCACACACCACAGGAATGAAGCAAAAACAAACGGATGCTTAACACAGTTATTTCGCAAAACTTTGTGGTTTGTCGTCCGAATTCGCGTGTTTTTGTCTCTCGTGGACTGGACAGGAAAGTTTTTTATATATCTGAGAAGGAATAACGTTACCTGCCAGCAAACGAACACATCATCCGCAAACCGTCACACCTTCTCCTCAGCGTTTGAGTGCGCTGAGGACATCGGATCTGCTTTTGGACTGCATTTTTTGTTCGTTTCTTTTTAAGGGTGAAGGGACAAGTCCCTTGAAGTACGTATGTTTTTCTTTTACAAAATGAGTGTGGATCTGTAGTTCTGTGTCCCGGTTCTCAATAGGTTTGTGCGGAAGAGCTTGAGAAATAGTTTAGTTCCCGTAGACTGTTGTGTTGTTTCCCCCTTTTCTATTTCTTGGATGCTGGAATTTAAAACTGACAGTCCCGTTCTCTCCTCATGCCTATGAAAACAACTCACGGATGGTAAGGATTCCAGAGAATGGTAAATGATCGATGGAAAATCATGAACAGTGTTTCAGAACTCGAGGATGGACAGCAGCATAAATCGCAGGTATGTTGCACACGCGGAGCTATTAGACCTGCATGTGTCGATACATTCGTCATGTTCAAAAACTATGAATTCGATCATATTCGTGTATGATTTCCTAAATATACATTCAGTTGAGCAGAATTTTATTATACACATGCTACTATTAATTAATAATGAATACGCGATGCAAGTATTATTATTCATTTAAACCATTAATCAAGTTTGTAAAAAAAAACATTGTATTTACAGTAACTATACTTTAATTTGTGCTTTTTCTATTTTGTCATAGAAATACTTGCTTTTTTTATTAGAAATTACTCTCTATCTATCTATCTATCTATCTATCTATCTATCTATCTATCTATCTATCTATCTGTTCATCTGTCTGTCTGTGTATCTATTGCTAATATTTTGTGGAAAAATCTAAAAAAGTGTGCTTAAACAGTACAATTTGTTTTTATTATCTCATTGTTTTATTTCTGTTAATGATATAGAGATCTACAAAGCAGAATGGTCAGCGCTGGTGCTAAGAAACAGGTTACATTACAATTTAGTGTCATTTTAGTGACAAACTGGTGAATTTTACAGTTGTATTTGATTTTACACCATATTTAAAAGCTGGTAAATGCTGTTAAAAATCCCACACTCTCTGTAAATCGTGGATCTAGAACAATTTTGTTAATCGTCCAAGCAGATGCAGATGATCTGACAATACTCAAACATTGACGGATTTCCCAGCTTAACACAAGTTCATTGCTAGTAAAGAATAAGCCCCTTTAGTTCCTAGAGTGATAAAGTAGCAGTGTCAGATGATACCTCTCTCCTCTGCACGCGAGGGAATACATTTGTTTCTATTATGCAGCTCACACAGGACTGAGGGATTAAGCTCAGCCTCTCCATGTATGAGCGGCTGCATATCTGCCAGAAAATTTCACTCATGACTGGTGGAAGTTCATGCATTCACTGCAGAGAGAAAGAGAGGGAGAAGGAGCACATCACAGGTTTGATGCAGGAGCTCGGCACGCTGAAGGGTGTTGCATCTTTGCTTTCTTTATCTTTTTCTGTCTCTTTCAAAAGCGTGTTTGAAAAAAAAAAATCTATATCCCTCCGCTGCTTGCTTTTCATAGCCACTGTAATCTGCTGCGAGCATTTAGAGGGGAATGAACATAACACGCTGTTTACAGCAATCCTGATTATAGAGGTTTAAGGATGTGATCTTGGCCGTAACAGCTGTTTATTACTGCTATCATCCTCACGTGGCATCCTCTAACCTTTTCTCTGCGGGGGTGTGAAGTGTGCATAATACAATGCCCTTTCAGGAATATGTCAAGCCCCGCTTTTGAAGCATCAACATGAGCCGCTTGTTTTAATGACACTTCTTTATTCGCCCGTCTTGTGTCATTTTAACAGGCAGCGCAACCGAAGTGTCGTGCCAGTTTATCAAACTGCCTGGGCTTGTTTGCTTTGTGCTGCATAGGTTATTTTAGGGGTTGTTAATTAATCAACATGAATTCGTCTGCCATCCGTTTCTGACTGATGTTTATTAATAAAATATTCACTTGAGAGTGAGAGAGAAAGGAGGGGTGGAATCTCATGGGACGAATAAAACTGGTCACCTGCTGCGCTGGAGCGTTCAGACTTTGATGGACACGATTTGTAATTTCTTGAGCTGCTCTTTGTGCCTTGATTCTTCCAGTTGAGTATCACAATTGAAACCCATGGCCTCTGTGCGGTGGTAAAATAGGTTAAAAATAGGTAGACAGGCGTACAGGTGAAATGAAGATTTGCATGTTTTAGATTTCCTTCAGCGTTGTGATGTACTGTACGTGAGTTAGTTATGTTAAGCCCAAAAGTGTCTTTGTAAGCTAGTTTTAAGTTGTAACTAAGACAGTTGATATCATTGTATGGTATAGTCAGATGGACTCGTTAGCTATTGTTCCTTAAATACTGGGGATTTTTCATTATCGGCTGTCTGTGGTGGAGTACTGTACTTTAAGCTCTACCTTTGCAGATACACTTTGGAACAAAACAGCTGCAAAGATTTTTAAAGATCTCTTTTCATGTCATATGCTGGCCTTCATGTCTTTTCAAACCTGCAATCTCAGAAATAAAGGCACAAAAGGTAGATTTTTGTATGTACACTTTTGCTACTAATATGTACCTTAAAGGTAGCAATTTTTACTCTTTAGATATAAATGTGAACCTTATGAAAAGGTACCACTCGAGTGACAGATTTTGTACGTTTATTTCTGAGAGTGTCTATGACTTTCTTCTGTAGAACATGAAAAGAGCATGTTTAGCAGTTGAATTTAAAACTAATATTTTGCATTTTTCATATTTTGCTATTAAAGTGAATGGTGACCACAAGCACCATAAAAATAGAGCACACAGATTGTCCACTATAATCGAAATTAACACTGTTCATGCTACCTTAGAGAACTATGAATTGTAGGAAACATACTTTTTATTATCATCTAAGTTTTCATTTGGACCTTTTATCATTCATTGAACTGTTTCATTGTACCAAAGATTCTTTGTTGTAGAAAAGTTTTTTTTTTAGACAATTAAAGTGTTTCTCACACATTTAGTATTTTCATGAATTTAGGACTTACACACACACACACACACATACAAAACAGGTTGTTGGAAATACTTTTAGAAAAAAAATCTAATTTAATAAACTATCAAAATATTATAATCCAGTCAGCTTATATATTGTTATATATATTAGGCAAGGCAAGTTTATTTATATAGCAGATTTTATACTCAGTGGCAATTCAAAATGCTTTACATAAACAGGAATAAAAGAAATAAATATAAAAAACAAGTAAAAGTGACTAAAAACAGCTTAAAATGTGATAAAATAGTTTATAAAAGAATGAAAAAGAAAAGAAAGATGACATAGTGCGATCTGTCTGACGTAGCACATTGCTCATTTAGTAAAATCACAGCTGAAAAGATGTGTTTTCGGTCTGGATTTGAACGTGCCTAATGTTGGAGCACGTCTGATCATATTTGCAATATCATCTGATCATATTTGGAAGCTGTAATGTAATTTGGTGATCTGTAATGTATTGAGGTGTAGGCCATTTAGTGATTTATAGACAAGTAATAATACTTTAAAATCTATTGTGAATGTAACTGGGAGCCAGTGTAAAGACCTGAGGACAGGTGTGATGTGTTCTGATTTTCTGGTTCTGGCTGCAGCGTAATGGATGAGCTGCAACTGTCTGGCTGTCTTTTTGGGAAGGCCCATAAGGAGTCCATTACATTACTTAATAAACAAATACACAAATATTAACTTTGATTGTAACTTAAAATTAACCTGTTATGCAATAATGTGCACCTTTTATAAAGCTGCTTAGAAACAATAATTATAGTAAAAAGCGCTATACAAATAAACTCGAATTGAACTCTTGGTGTTAACAAAACATTGTTTTTTTCCCTGTTGCTCAAATCTCATTGACATGTTTAAAAATATGTGATGAAAATATGTGTGGATGATAAGCATTTTTTTACATCACCTACACACATTCTCATTGCACAAATTAAATTTGAGAGAGAGTGAGAGAATTATGCCTTCAGATGATTTGGAAAATAGTTAACAGTTTGTATAGACTGCTGTTACTTTTTTTTTTCATGTGACCGTCATGTCATGTCTAAAGCTTGACTGCCCCTGTACACCATTCACTGTCATTGTATGTAAAGAATAGCATGAACTTCCTGCTAAACACGTCCTCACCTTCTCATTCAGGAATGAAATGTCATAATGGTAAGTAAAGAATGACAGAATTTCCATTCTCGAGTTAACTGCCTGTCTCTTTCTGCATTTTAACCTTGGAATCTGCAGGCTGAAACACCTATGACTGGTTCTTCAGACCCGGTAATTGATTTTCTTGTCGGCTTTTTGACTTAAAGGCATTTAGCTATAAAGGGCTGCAGGGATTGGCGATTTCGAAGGCTGTAAGAAACATTTGCCATACTGTAAAGCTGGAAAAAAATGAGCAGGGGCCATTATAACTCGCACTAGCACAGGATGATAGCGGCCTCCTAAAGTTAAATAGACTTCTATCAATTCATTTTTCCACTCAAATGTGTCAAGCTGCTTAAGTTGTAGTCGCTATTAGGATTTGCAAAGGGAACAGACTCGCTAACAGCCTGGGTAGCTTTCCATCAGGAGGACGAAGTGGGAGATGTGGAGAAAACCCAGATACTTTATCTCTGGAGTTAATCTGTAGAGAATCTCTGGGAAGTCGTGGCCAGCCGTTGTCCAGTCCAGCAATTCCCCATTGACGCGCACCGCAATTCAGCACAGCCAAACAGAGACAATGTGAGGGATGTTTACCAATTGTGCGCCGGACACAATAGGGATGGAAAGTCCAAACATGTGGGCTGAAATTCATTTCTTCGGGATGCTTGTCAAATACGGCGCTGCCAATTAAACACTCCTCCAAAATCCTGGAAGCCCGCTGTTCTGTAATGAAAGCTGTTAGCGCATGACTGAACATAGCCATTATGTGTGTACAGGACAAAAAGCTGGGTATCTAGCTTGTCCCCTGACTTAATAAGTATGACCCAGTACAGCTGAGATGACTCTAAAACACTTCCTGTTCATAATGGAGTAACACCCTTGTGATTTTCAGCCCGTGTTTATAATTTCTCGCCTAATAGCTGTTTATTTCCTTCATGGTATCAGTTGTGGTGTTTTATGTTTGGTCCGATTGTATTGTTTGATCAGGTGTATTTGAAAGGAAACAAGAAATGTTTTATTAACCCTTCATTTACTACTTTACCATGATGATTGTTGTGGTTTATTGTGCTTTATAGCCTTTACTTGTTCCAAAAAGGTTGTAATCCTGTATCCATTTACTTCCATAGTATTTAATTTTCTGCTATGGAAGTCAGGTTGCAAACATTCCCTAGGATATCTTATTTTGTGTTCAACAGAAAATAAAACCTCAAACTCAAGTACAGGATAAACAAATGATGACATACTTTTCGTTAAACTGCCCCTTAAATGCAAAACACTTTTCTCTTAACAATTGTAGTAAGGGAAACATCGGTTTAAATCAATCTACTGCAGCTTTAATTCAGTTAAAAACATATAAATTAGCATTCCTTCACTTTCTGTCCTAGTGCTGTTTTGTTGTTTCTTATGGCCTGTGGGATTTTTTCCTTAAGCCAGGTATGTCTCTTCACAGTTGTTAATATTGTATTTTTTGTTTGACGACTTTTGTGCACTGTTCAAATTAAATACCCTTTTGTTATGTTAGAGATGAAAACATCCAGAGTTTAACTGCAGTAAAAATGCATCAGATAAATATTTATTTAATTTTTTTATGCATAAATCTGTTAATCAACCTCAGTCCTGATTAAAACTACTAAATTGTTTTTGAAAATTACAGGATTTGAACTCTTTAATAACCAAATTCGCAAATGATGTCACTGATTTGGTGAAAAAAAATCACACAAAATGACATCTTTCCCAATATAAAAGTAATTGTGGTCTGAATATTTTTAACCCTTTTATCAGTCTTGGACATGTGAACGATTAGTAACAACATTGGCTTTGATGCATTGTTAGATTTTCATCTTTTCTCCCTCATTTACTGTTGGTGGCTGTTTTTGCCCCATTGACTTCGATTATAACCACATTTGATAGTATTTTTGAAAGTTTTTGTTTACTCCTTGTAGTTCTGAGAGCTGCATATTTAGATTTTCTCAGACACATTAAGGTAAGTACGCAAAGGTCACTCTCACAGACACACATACACACACTTTAATTTGCTGTTAAACTCCATATGAAATCCAGAAACTAAGCTTTTTTAGCACATGCACATCTAAAAGGTTAATGGTGCCAATAGACGATAAACTGTAAAAATGACAAATTGTACCTCTTCCCAATAGAGACAACCACCAACAATCAAAAATGCATGATTATATGATGTCATGGCTTTGTAATCAAAAAATGCACAGCAAATTTGCCAGTGTACATTTTACACCACAGGTGTTGAATTTAACACTTTTCTGGTGTCTATATGAGTCCCACCAGCCAAGTGTCCAGATTACACTTTGAAAAGTGTTGAATATGTACACCTCTGCAGTGTAAAATATTTTACACTTAGAGTGTAAAAATGCACACCACATTAAACATTTTTAACACCTGCAGGGCAAATTGTCCAGTGTAAATATAACTCCTCAGGTGTTAAATTACACTCTCTTCTGGTGTATATACGAGTCCCACCAGCCCAGTGTATAAGTTACTCTTTGTAAAGTGTTGAATATATACACTGAAGCTGAGTAAATAATTTTACACTAAGAGTGTAAAAACTATAAACTAGATATAGTGTATAGTAAATACTCCATCACCATAGCCAGGTCATATTCAGCATAAATTCTATTTTTCTTTGAACTAACATGAGAAAAATTAACATTTTCCACACATGAAACTCACAAAGATAAGTGTATATTTGAAAATTTTAACACCCTGGAATAATAACAAAATGTAAATAAATTCTTCTGTTACAGCCTTATTAAAATAAGTGTTTAACGCATAAATTAAGCAATCATGGAGAAAGTTACAAAACAGAATTTATTTTCTTTAAAATTCACAGCACAGGCAACATTAAATCACTTTACAGAATATGCATTTCATACCTGAAAACTTTAATTTGTCATTAATGTCATTTGTTAGACAAACATTTGTCACATTGAAAAAAATGCAGTGGAAATGTTTAATATTTTACTTGTCACTGCCAAACATAAACAAGACAACATGAGCTAAAGCCCCATTCCTGAACCAAAATGCTTTATAAAAATATAAAAGTAATTTTTGCATACAGTTGTTTAAAAAAAATACATGGATTAAAACCACAGCAAAAATCACTCAAAAAGGGGGATTTCCTTGAAATTAGTAATGTTCAACAAAAGCACACTTTCAATTTCATAAGCAAGCAAAAAATGCTGTCCATCAAACAATATCAGACGTTTTACTGAGCACAGAAATAGCATCTTTCAAATCTAAACATACAGGAAAGCCTCAGCAATGTACCATCACTGAACTAAAGTGGTTCATATGAAAACGTGTACAGGAACTATATAAAAGTCATTTTCCTCCAATCCATAACTTATCTGAAGGTCGAATGGCTTAAAAAAACGCAAGGTTTCAACATTCAAAAGGGAAACTTTTCTACAAAGCTCCTCCTTAACCTTAAAGGAGTGAAGATGTTCAACAAAGCATACAGTTTCAAATTCACATGTCAGCAAAAAATACTGACTGTCAAATGCAATAATATCAGTAATTTTACTGAACACAGGAATGTCATCTCTTAAATCTGAACAAACAAAAAGGCCTGACCGATACTCAGTTCCAAAACAAGTAATCCAAGAAAGATGATCTACATTACTTTCATTGTCAATTTGCAGTCTTTCTGCAATGAATTCACAGTCAATCAGGTCACAAAGCTGAACGCTTGTTGTAGGCCCACAGTCAATATTCTTAAATGGCTGAGATTCCCAGTGGTATGCAATACACATCTGGTGTTTTAGCGCTAAAGATTTGGTAATATTTTTGAAATTCTTCACACTTTTTTTGAAAAAGCGATGTTTCGCCTCATAACGCATTCCCCACACATGAACCAGCGGGCCTATCTTCCTGATGCATCTGGAATAATGGGTCATGAAGTGGTGCTTAGGAATGAGATTCCTTGGGTAAAGTTCTTTAAACAGTGTGTGGTGTTCACAAATCAGATGCTTTAAATAAATAGTCATGCCCTCTGAGATGACTGGAGAAAACACAATATTTATTATCTGAAGTAAAAGCAGTAGCAAACTCCAGTGTTTATCTCCAACTTCAACCAGATCTCCAAAAATTAAAGGCAGATTTCTAATAAGGCAAAATGTCTGAATAGCATTGAGACCCAAACCATTCCCAGCTTGTTCAAAATTAATCATTGTTGGTCTGTTCTTACGTTCAACAAAGCCATAGTTAAATGAGTAAATTCTATTGCTTGCAGATTGTGAAGATATAATGCTGCTGTGTGATAGATGGTTAAAAAGCAATTTCATTTCTAACTGTCCTACACCTTCTAATATATCATGCATTATATCGAATGCAAAATTGTCCGAAATATTAAAATACTGTAGCTCATTCAGCAAACATGTTTTTTTCACACCAAAGGATGATTGTGGACCAGCATCTGAAAAGAGGCTTTGACAATGTTGAGCAAGTAGAAGTCTGTCACGCAGTATTATGTCTGGGTGGTCATCAGAGAAAATATTCTGTGAAGCACATTTGTCAATCAAACAAAAACGACAAAAATAATTTGAGTTAAAAGATTCTACAAATCCAAAAAGTGTGTGCATTCCCAAATTATCTCCAGTTACTTGAGCTATAGTTCCATGGACAGGATCCTCTGAGATCGGTAATGTAATTCCAGATGTCTCAAGAATTTTAAAGTCACGCACAATTGGATCCAAAATGGCATTAAAGCCATATCGCTTTACATCTTGTGTGTGAAAAAGTGCCAGAAGATGAATATTCATTAAAGCAGAGTTTACCTTTGATGACAGGTTTCTCAAAACAAAATAAATACTTCCAATCTTATGGATTCCATGCTTAGAACCAAGGGGATTCGAAGTTTCAAAGTCATCATAAAAGAGTTGTATCTGAAGAGAATTTTGTTCTTTGGAAAAAAGAGGATGTTCTTTAAAATAGCTACCATCACAGAACTCTCTTAATATTTCTCCATTCTCACTTGGCTGGACAAAATGCTTTTGAATTTCTACATTTTTGAACATAAATTTCAAAGTCTGCAATAAAGGAACATATACAAATTTATCAGTAATTGGAACCTGATCATATGTGCCTGTAGTTCTATTGCGCCTACTGTCATATCTCACTCCTAATGGTATTTCAATAGGTTCTACAACACCCCAGTTCTCAAAGAAATACTTTTTCCATTTTGTCTCAGTTGTGAAATTAGAGAATGGGTTGTCAAGATGGTCAAAATACTCTTCAACATCTGACCTGTGATCATCAGATACCAACTGAACAATATCCTCTCTGATGTTTGAATGCAATTCACTCACAAGCTCTTCCATATTTTCAGCCACTGATGTAATTACGTTGGAGGCTACTCCGCTACTCTGTAATTTTGCAATAACTGATGCACACATTTCTTGGGTTCTCAACTTTCTCTCATCAGTGTTTGAAGATGTTCCTGGATTTCCTGAAACTAAGTTGGAAGGTTGTGTTACAGATGCTGGTCCACTTTCAACAGAAGGAGCCGGGGAGGATTCAAATAAAGACATGTCAGAGAGCTCACTGTTGTGCCTACGTTGAAGATGTTTTCTAAACCCTGAATATGAAACAAATCTTAGACAACAATCATCCTGATTGCATACCAACTGTAATCTTCTGCCAGGATAAAAAGCATGAGAAAGTTTTAGATGGCGTATTAGATCATTGACTGTACTGCAAGTCAACTTGCAAACAAAGCACCTAAACATTTTTAAGCTCTGCAGTAGTGTCCTAATTTAGAATCTTGGCTCGAAGATCCCTGACTCGAGGGCTTTCATGAGTGACACCAACGTCAATGTTGTAAACCGTTGTTTGAAGAAACGTGTACATACTGTGTAAAGCAGCATCATATGAAATCCCGAACACATAATGTGCTTTGAAAAGCTCATCAAAAGCAGCCAGAGAGGACATCGCCTTGCAGGGAATGAGTTGTCCATCCACGATGATGTAATAGTCATGGATGCAATTCTTCAAAGTTCCGACTGCCAAGATGTACGGCTGTGTTGTCTGTCCTGCCCTCAGCACGTCATCGAAACTGCAACAGGACTGAAAAAAAAAAAAAGTAAAACAAAAATTTTAGTATTTTACAAAAGAGGGTATGATGTACATCTAAGAATTACAGATCAAACGTAAATTTGCTCCAAACACGTCTGCAAAATAAATGATTGAATTCAGCCACAAAGTGTGTACAGTAGGCCTGTCACAAATTCAAATTTTTGTTGTACAATATATTGTGATAAACAACATTATTGTTATGCAAGACTATTTTATGCTATTTAAAAAAAAAAAAAAAAACAACGCAAATCATATGGTTCATGAAAATTCATGGTCAGTGCAGCACTAGTCATTGCAAAATGTGCCTAGTTTATTAAATTATTTTATTTTTTGCAATCATTTACCACTATTTAAGTTAATATCCATTGTTAACTTGCATCTTAGAACATTTGGAACACTAATTAGTCCGACCCAAACACAAAGCATACCTTGTGGAACCTTACTATGTGGTTTAATGCTTCTTGGACACTGATCTTTACAATATTCTTCTTTCCACTTGAAGGTGGTGGAAGGAGATAGAGAAGCAACAACAGTGAAGACATGTCACTGTCCCACTCTAAAAGTCAAGAAAAGGAAAACATCATGGCCCATTATTTTTAAAACAAATGCATATGATTAATCACATCCTTTCAGAAAACACCATGGCCCATAATTGTTTCAATCTACATGAATTAAATCAAGATAATCTATGTGTATGACTTAAAATTACTTATAATAAAGCCTAAAAGCCATAAAAGAAACACACAATTATTGCGATACATAAATAACTACCTGTAACTTCTTGACTGCTTTCACATTGCTCTGCAGACTCGATCAGACGACTCAGATGAAATGACTGGGTCAGGGTTTTGGCTTCTCCAATTACTTTGTGTTTAAGAGAAGATCCCCACTTCTCCAGAAGCTTTGCTGAAGTCTCTACTCCAAACAGCAACTCAAAGTCTTGAAGCACCTAATGTTTTATATAGATTAAAACAGAAATGTCATGTCACATCAGCAGATTAAAATCCATTTTAAACCACCATCAGTTGGTGCAGCACATACCAGGCCTTTTGTGTCAAGAAACCTAGGGAATATATTGAAAACAGATGACGACTTTTCAGGATTGCGGATCAGTTCCTGGCGATACTGGAAAGTAGATTTCATCTTTGCAGCCACTTGCTCCAGATCAGAACAGTGTTTTAGAAATGAAATGGCTTCCTGGCAGCTATCTCCCTCTAGCTGTATCTCCGTTGTCAAAAACGCTCTTTTAGTGATAGGGCCCCTCCTCTCAGAGATGCCTTGTGGAATGCTGGTCCTACTGACTTGACTGTTGCGCTGAACCGTTTTCAGTCTCCAGGCTATGTATCCAGAGTTACCTTCTGGATCATAAAAATGTTCCTGCAATAAAAAAACAAGATGTTTTAGTTAAATTAAAAAGACACTATTTATTTTTTTAGGGAAAATAAACAACAACTCACATAGCCTCTTTTGGAGTAGGGATCTTTGAGGGAGGGGAACAGAGTCACTATTCCAACAGCATATTTAATTCTTATTTCTTTTGGTGGAATGTTCCTACGAAGATAAATAAAATTATAGTGTGTAATATGTATTAAACTGTGTACTTTATTAAAACAAATAACTAGAACATGGGTGCTGCTTCTGCAGAGTTTAATCTTTAACAAGCAATACAAACTTATGCTGTGTACAAACTCACATAGTACACATACTACCATATGAAACAGTATGTAAGCAGAGTACCATTTCCAAAAACAAAGTATTAATAGGACACTGAGTGAGAAGTATTTAGATAAATTACCGTCACAAAGATTCTGAAATGCACATATGCACACTTTACTATCCCATGATGAGGTAGTGAAGTGATGCAACAGTTTTGCTGCACAAGGTAACACACTTTGTACAACCGATTTTCATTTATACCCCACATATTAACAATCATTTACCCAGACTTTACTTCTATCGAACCTGCTAGACTTTTTTTATGAACACAAAAAGATAATTTGAAGAAAGTTGAAAACCTGTAACCATTCACTTCCATAGTATTTGCATTTGCTACTAACAAAGTCAATGGTTACAAGTTTTCAGCTTTCTTCAAAATTTCTTATTTTGTGTTCAACTGAATAAAGAAAGCCATAAGGGTCTGAAACTATTTAAGGGTGAGCAAATAGCAAGTAAATTTTCAGTTTTAGTTTAAATGTCCATTTAATATGCAAAATTGGACTCAAGTTTCTAGACAGTTCAAAGATTTTGATTTGAATGTTCAAGTCTGTTAAAAAGGGATGGGTCCCCCAAAATTTAGATTTCCTCTATTTACTCATCCTCAAGTTCTTTGAAACCATTGAGTTTATTTTTTCTAGTGAACACAAATTAGTGGTTTTAATAAATTCTTTTAGAACTCTGTAACCATTGATTACCTTAGCACAATCAATGGTTACATGTTCATTCATTCATTTTCTTTTCGGCTTAGCCCCTTTATTAATCTGGTGTCGCCACAGCGGAATGAACCACCAAATTATCCAGCATATGTTTTACGCAGCGGATGCCCTTCTAGCTGCAACCCATCAGTGGGAAAATGATTACATATTTACAACATTATTCAAATATCTTCTTTTGTGTTCAGCAGAAAGAAAAAAAACAAGTAAATGGTGAGTAAATGATGACAAAATTTTCAGTTTTGGGTGAACTATCCCTTTAATTGGGATGACAATGCATTGTAAAAACAGCTTATATTTATATACTTTACCCATGTTTTTCAATCATGTCTCCAACTACAGCATTCACAAGAATTCGCCTTGTAGAATCTGTGATTTTCCCAGTTGCTCTGTACTCCTGAAAAATCTTCTCCCCTGCACTTTTTTTCCCCAATACATCTTTTACAAGCTTAAAAACAAAGATAAATTGATCAAATCATGTCATAAGGCAACATTTATATAGGTTTTAATCATGTAATCTACCTCCTTGGCCTCAGTAAATTGGTCGTCAGTTCGAGGTCTTTTTGTTGAGAGAACAGAAACACAGCTGTCTGTTGGTGACACCGTTTTCATTTCACTTGAAAATTGAGAGGGTGGTGGGGCAGTAGAATCTAACAAGAAAATGAAATGTTACAAATACATAACTATTTAAAACACACATATTTGCATTTGCAGCCTTGCAAACCTTCTGTAGCCATAGAATCAACAATTGTCCAAAGTGTGTCAGGCTTTTGTTCCATAATATCAGCAAAAACATCTTCATCCACTTCAGTTCCGGTCTCGTCTGCCAAATAAATGGTATGATCTGGAGATATACCAAATTTCTCCTTGACTACACAAAATGGCATAAAATAAATAATATAATTAGGTGAATAGAAAAACAAATATTTAAATAAATTACAATTTTCCATCAGTTGTTTCATAATATCTGTTTCTAAACGTGTTTTAGGCTAAACTAATATATAGAGACATTAGCCAAAAAACAAAAAAAATGCCAGGTATCAAAAAAAATTGTATGAGAACTTACCTTCCCGTATAAGGGCATCATATTCCAATACTGGAAGCTTCATGTATCTCTTACGAGCTTGATACTGTACTTTAAACAGCATTCTGTTGATCATCTGGTTAGAAATAAAGGATATGATTATAATAGAGTTTGGGTAATAAACACTAACAAACAAAAAAAGAAAAACATTTACATAAATAAATATCAATGTTCTTCAAAATTCTAAGTCTGGTTTACCACATTTCTTTAACGACATGTAAAAGTAGACATCCAACTTTCCACAATATGGAGAGTTTAACATTATGTGGATTCTTGCAATAGTTGGACAAGTAAGAAAAACATTAGATTCAAATCTTTGCACAAAACCGGTCTTAGTGCAGGATTTTAACTCGAAATATAAAAAAAACATTGACTGGTTAGTACATTTTTCCTTCAAACGTCGATGAAAAATAATATTAGTAAATAGTAACATTAGACTTTTCCAGGAGAAAGATGATAAAACGAATATTAGAATATATTATCAGTAACATTTGCAGTATTAATAAAACATTTACCACAGCAGCAGACGTCATACACTAAATTGCTATCCTTAATGTAAAACGGTATAACTTAAAGTTAAGCTAATGATTTTGTTTTCAAGCAAAAATGGTAAGGAAAAACTTACTTTTGATTCTACTTGCTTCATGCATAGTTCGTTATTTTTCCAGCGTGACACGCAAGGCGTCGAGTCTCCGTTTGAAAAAAGGAACACTAAATCAGTGTACATTAACCCGCCTTAAAATCTTTCAAAATTATACGCACTAGCTGACGGCAAACGTAAAAGAAATGCTGTTAACGGTATACATGTAAGGATACGAATTCATTCTCCACATTCCCAATCAGAATCACTTACAGACATCGTGTACCATGTGTAAAATGCTCAATAGCACATAATTTGCGACGTTAAATAATAAATTGGATTGCATTGGTTGATTCAATCACATTTAAAATAAGTTTCAACAACATACCCATACCATTTACGCACAAACGAATAAACAGACGGTAAAAATTTAGATTTTAAGCATGTGTAAAGATAGGAAAGCTGTCTAAAACTAAATTTATGAGTGACATTTTATGAGGCATTCGCAGTAACGTTAAAGGCAGAAAGCGTAACGTTACACTCTGCAATACTCTCTTTGTTCAAATAAAATTACTACGTTATAATTTCGATAACACGTACAAAACAACTCACCTGTTTTGGCATTAAATGAGCGGAAAACGTGCTGCTGCCATCGCTCCGCTCCGTGTTGATGACTCACGAGGGGGTCCTGTATGTAAAATATACACTGAAGTGGTGTAGAATCCCGCGCCAAAAATCATTTAAAATGATTCGTGACATTAAGGTTTTACAAAAGTATTTAGGACAATTTGTGTAATTAACAAGTAGCCCAGGCGTATATATAACATTACAAATAAAAAAAAAACTGATGTTTGTGCTATTAAAGGAGGAAAATGACGTACCTCAACACCTATGGCTTTGTGTGGCTGATGCTGTAATGGTTCACGGGTATAGTCCCACAATCCCGGATTTTAAAGTTGCTAAACCGGCTTCTTAATTCTAAAATGTAAAAATTCCGACTCGCGTGTCTTTCGATTGCTTTTATGTCAAGTTTCCGGCAGGAAACTGTCCAGCAGGAGCAGCCATTAATGAAAAGTTTATCGTCAAATGCGGACCGTATTGACTCAGTCACCTCAAGTTCCCGTATGTTCAATTAACACCGATGAGGAGTATGGAAAGGCAACACCAATAATACACACTGTTAAAGTCACAATTTAACCCACATCAGCGTTAAAAACAGTATATGTACACTTAGATTTTAACACTAAAACACTACATGAGCTTACACCAGAAATTCAACACCTCACAATTTGCTGTGTGTGGTTATAATTTAAGTCAATGGGGCAAAAACAGCCACCAACTGTAAAATAATCAAAAACAATGCTCAAAGTTAATGTTGTTACACATGTCCACTTTGATAAAAGGTAAAAGACCATTAGCACCTACCTTGATGTGTCTGACAAAATCAAAATATGCATCTCAGCTCTCAGAACTACATGGAGTAAACAAAAACAGACTGTGTATTTAGGCACCATCAAATGTGGTTAAATGGAAGTCAATAGGGCAAAAACAACCACCAACAGTAAATTAGGGAGAAAAAAATTTAATTAAATGTTGTTAGTAATTGTTCACATGTCCAAGACTTTTTATATTGAAAAGACATAAAAAAATAATATTTTTTTCGACCAAATCAGTGACATCATTTAAGTATTTGGCAATTAAAAAGTTAAAATCCTGTCATTTTCAAAACAATTCAGTAGTTTTGATCAGGAATGAGGTTGATTAAAAGATTTATGCAAAAAAAAAAAAAAATTCAAAAGAATATTTTCTGGTGCATTTTTACAGCAGTTTAATTTAGTGGATGTTTTCATCCCTAACATAACAAAAGCGTATTTAATTTGCTCAGAGTGTATCGTTGAGTTTTTTTTTTTAATTCAAAGAATTTTCTTAAAATATGTGTCAAAATAAGATTTGTCACTCAAGAATCATTCTGCTTGCTGAAACACAGAAAAGGCCAAATTAGGACACAAAATCACCTCAGAGTGGATAAAACATCCCCAACAGTACATAAGGGTTAAACCAGCTGGAAAAATGGGTTTAAGAAATTAATTATAGCACAAAAAAAAAAGAAAACAAAAACAACTTGCTGTTAGTTGATTCAAATTAAAATATGAAAGTGAAAATAAAAAAAAATATTCAAGTAAAAAAATAATTTCTAATTGGTTGAAAGATTAACGCCCCTTCGCTTTCCATCCCTGTGGTATTCCGGTGTTAATGGTGGCCTCTGGCCAGTATGCTTTTTTAGCCCTTATTAATGATGAAACTTTTTATTTCTCCTATCATTAGCATTTATTGCATTATGGCATTTTAGAAAATAGTTCTAAATGAATCATCTTTGACTCTATAGCCTTTCACTGTCTATTGTAAGGGTGTTTATTATGATGTGTGCTTTTTTCTGTCAGTATTAATAATAAAACTAATTTATAGAATGAGCCCAATTATCCTAGTTTACTCCTATAGCATTAATGGATGTTAAATTTCTTCCAGGAAAAGAATGGGTTTAAATGAATCATCGGTGGCTTAAATGTAAAACAGCAACAAACATCCAATGTAACTTACTGTAATAGTGGTGCTTTGGTGTTCATTGTGGTTTTTGTGTTTTTAAGCCTATTAATGATGAAACTCATGCTTGATCTCTTTTCAAAGCCAGCTATTTCCCTTCACAATAGCATTTGTGGTATTTTATGATTGCATCAAGAAATAAAATGTTTTAAATTAACAAAATATTGTATAAAATACATTTTATTTCTAATCTTTTTTATTTTTGTCCTTGTGTTTATATGTGTATTGTTGCTGAAATGCTATCAGAATTTCAACCCTATCCTCTTCTTTCAACCGTACCTTATTCCTCGTCAAGCTCTGTATGCATAATAAAGTCTTCTGGCCTTGGTTGTAGCACATTGACAGTGGATGGATGTGAATGCTATAAAGTCCCTGTAGATATATGGCCTTCCCTTCTCTGCTGTTATCTGTGCTGGATATCCATCACAGGATTGTAGGGCTATTTGGGTTCGTATGAATTTTGATATATAGAGTCCCGCAGGCGAAGGGCTCGCTCTAAGAGTAGTTGTATAATTATAGGCCATCAATGGCCCTCCTAGATGGCGTCTGTATATCAAACTGTCACGGATCGTTTTTTCAGTGTGATGGAGCGAATGTTATTTAGTTTAACCTCTGACATCATTCAGATCATCCTCAACGTGTCTCTTCCTTTTCACCTTCAACAGTAAGAAAGGATTTTTCAGACAACGTGTAAAGTAAACAATCTAATTTGCTCCGAGTCAGATCTGTTGACATTTTGCAAAAGCCACCTTCATTTAATTCAGGACTATAGACACACCTTTCAGTATTTATCTTGTGTTTGACATTTATTCTTCGCTTTTGAGATTGTTTAAAAGAGAGTTATATCCATCTTTAGTCAACCATAAGGAAGAGAAAGAAAAATAAGCAAGATCATGGACATTGTTGACTTTTACCACATTTGCATCTATTCTTTTCATGCTAAAATGCATCTTTTTATCACACAATGCAAACTGTTTGGAACACATTTTTGGGCTATAGTTTGTTTATATCACCTGGTATTCAGATGCATTTTCAGAGATCCTGTTATAAATAGTACAAGATGCTCAATTTTGTCTAGATCACACATAAATGATTGAATGAACAAGGCTATTAGACTGGTAAGCAGGAAAGGAAACAAATGGAAATTATATTTCTGGTGTGCTTTCTCAAAAACAAAATCTCAATTAATTTTGTAACCACTTTCTGTCTAGTATATGGACAGATTTATTGTCTCTGGAGTCTTATCACGCCATGGATTGTTAGGACGTAGTGTTAGTTTGGAACTGTTAAAAAACCAACAAACTCAAAACTTAGCTACAGTAAATTGTCAGACACTGTCAATGTTGAATTCATTAAAAGGTTACACTGCTTTTGCATGCCATACAGTATTGTATGAAAATAAATTGTGTCTTGCTCACTTTCTCAATGGGAAATTACATGTACACATTTAGCAGAGGCTTTAATCAAAGCAACTTACACCCCTGAACATACACATGGTGCAGTTGGGTGTTCAGTGCCTTACTCAAGGGAAACAACTCAGCCGTCGTATTGAAGTGTATAATCACTCTTCTCCCCAACAATCCCTGCTGGTACCGGGACTCGAACGTGCAACCTTTGAATCCCAAGTCCAACTTTCTAACCATTAGGCCATGCCTAACCCAGAACTCTCCATACTTATGCCAGAACTCCCCCTATACTTATCCCAGAACTGCCCCCATCCTTAGTCCAGAACTACTCCCATACTTAGTCCAGAACTGCCCCATACTTAGTCCAGAACTGCCCCATACTTAGTGCAGAACTGCCTCATACTTAGTCCAGAACTACCCCCATTCTTAGTCCAGAACTGCCTCATACTTAGTCCAGGCCTGCCCTTATACTTAGTCTATAACTGTCCAGAACTTCCCCCGTACTTTAGTCCAGACCTGCCCAAATACTTAGTCCAGAACTGCCCCCATACTTAGTCCAGAACTGCCCCATACTTAGTCCCGACCTACCATCATACTTATCCCAGAACTGCCCCATACTTATCCCAAAACTGCCCCCAAATATATCCCAGAACCTCCCTGATACTTACTGCAGAACTGCCCCTATATTTATCCCAGAACTTTCCCCATACTAATCCCAGAACTGCCCCCATATTTATACCGGAACTGCTCCTATACTTATCCCAGAACTTCCCCCATACTTATCCCAGAACTACCCTCATACTTATCCCAGAGCTTCCCCCATATTAACAGTATCCCAGAACGGCCCTTATACTTATCCCAGAACTGCTCTCATACTTATCCCAGAACCGTTCACATACTTATACCAGAACTGCTCCCACTTATCCCAATACTTCCCCCACACTTATCTCTGAACTGCCCTCATACTTATCTCAGAACTGCCCACACACTTATCCTAGACAATTTAGTTTCCCAATATCGGTTTGCGGCTGGAAGAGCATCCGCTGCAAAAACATATGTTGGAATTGTTGGTGGTTCATTCTGCTGTGGCAACCCCTGATAAATAAGGGATTAAGCTGTAGGAAAATGAATTATTGAATGGCAGTTTTAGTTGTGATCTATGTTTTGGCAAATTATAATGTAATTCAGTTGTTTTGGTTTGCTTTCTGGCCTGGCTGTGATTTTTGATTAATATGTCATGTCTGATATGGTATAACAATTGAGTTAGAACTGGTAGTTTAGGTGTTTTAAAACACATCTCACACATTTCACTTTTGCATGCTGTATTTCAATGTCAAAACATGCATCTTGTCACTTGCCCAATAGTTTTTAATACCAAACCAAGTCTTTGGTATAGTTTGTTTGTTGTGCATTTGTGGCTAGTTTATATCTGGTATTTAGATGAGTTTTCAGTGGCTCAATCACAAATGGTAGGTAGAAACATCTGCCACACTGCTCGTGTGTGAGGATAATACTTTAGTGTTGACAATTATCTGTTTTGGAACAATGTAGCATTATTTTGGTGTGCTTACTTTAAACACGTCCCATAATGGCCAGTTGATGATAGTTTGTGACTTTTCATAAAACAAACAATATGGTTAAATGTGTTTAACCAGATGCAAGGCAACCTGATTAAAAAAGTGAATTTGCCATTTGAATTAGTTTAGGTAATAACCAAGAAAACACTACAATTTTTTTATTTTTATTTTTTTGTGGCTGGAACAACAATAAAACTATGATAACGACAATAGGTATTAAGTAAGTGCTTTATTTTATTTTAAAATGAATAATGTTTGTTCAGATATAACTGTGCATGACCTTTACAGCCATTTTGAAAGTGGCAATGATTAATTTGTCTGATCTTGAAATGAAAAGAAAAGAAATCAAATCAAACTGTGCAGTCTTTGTGAACAAACAAGTGCATTCATTAAAAAACAGGTCCACTGTATGTTTTTTTAATCATGATAAAATAGATTAGTGTTTATGAATCTGATTATGTACTTAATGAATGTTTTGTTGCAAATACAGTGTGATCGTGGATATAGCTCCGCCCACACACGTCTTTGATTGGTTTTATGTAAGTTTCCTGTCAGTGAAATCCTATCCGCTTCAAAAGTGTTTGAAAACAGACAAGCTCAAAAATGTTGTATCTGTATTTAATGTATTTCATTGGAGAATTGACTGAAATTTAATAGCAGCTTTAAAAGGGGTCTGTAAAAACCTTTAGGATGGATTAACGTGAAGCGGGAGTTTATTATAAGATCTTATTACAGCTTCAAAGTGGCACTGCTATTCTGCTACACAGTATAACTCTCCCCTGAGCAGTGGACGTAGTTACTAATGTTGCTTGACCAGTTGTCCTCAAGAGTCAGCAGTTTTTGCAGCTTTTATTTTTGGGCAGTAGTGCTATTTTTATTGACAGAGGCAGTAGAGGCGACAGGGAATTAGTTAGGGAAGAAGGGGAACATGAGGCAAACCTGGATCTCCCGCGAGGACCACAACTCATCTGGTCTTAAAGTGTGTGTATGCTGCTTGGCCACAACAATATTACACAACTATTCTATATTTGTCTATATATGCCATACAAGAACTGGGGAAAATTACAAAAACTATGGTCTTGGCATACTGTGTTTACATTTTGTCATGGGAAAAAATGGCATTACATTTTCTTGATGCCGTATATTATCATTAAATATTATAGATGGCGAAAATATTATCAATTATTTATTGGTAAGATATTATCATATTGATGACATAAGATGCAATATGGGTATAATTACAACAAATATATATGTATCACTTCATTGTACATAAATGTTTATAGAAAAAAAAATATATTTTAAACAAATCAAATTGCCAAAAGGATTATAAAATAATCACTAGTGGTGGCCAATTAGCATCACTTTAAAAACGCCTAGTTATTAAATATAGTCATTGCGTAACAGCTACAGTTTAATAGCTGAAATGTATTAGTTATTAGCTCCATTAAATAAAACAGTTATTAATCAATAACTAAGAAATTAACACCACATTCTATTAATGGTACTTTAAAAGTTATTTTATTACTGTACCTAGTGCAAAAAAATTACAGTACCTAATGCTAACAAATGGAGCCTTATTGTAGAGCAGGGTTTTTCAAAGTCTAAGACAGTGGGCCTCCCTTTTGACACAACTTATCCATTGGCACCCCCTCCTCCCAAACACGCAGGCACACACACACACACACACACACACACACACATATATATATATATATATATATATATATATACAGTATATATATATATATATAAAGACACAGACAGATGTCAGACTGTTAACTCACTTTTATCATCATTTGCATGAAAGTGCAATTATTTACAGAGTAATAACAAGTATTTTAATATAACGTTTTTAAGGATGATGGTTCAATATGACTAGAACAGATCCAAGAACTGTCCATCCCAGTCAAAACAGTCAAAGTTTAGCGGGTTTCATGCTGTCATTAGCCAAAATATCTTGACAAACCACACATAAAGGTCATGGTTCATCAGCTGGTCCACGTAAATCCTAAATTCAAATACTGATCATCATATCGTCGTCTTTTGGGTTTAAGCCCTGAACTTAAAGGCTTTGAATCGGGGGGTCTCAGAAACCGATCCATTGTATTAGCAGGCATATACCTGTATTGGCGGGATTGCCAAATAGAAGCGAATTCACAGTTATGGCCTTCTGGGTAAAAAAGGTTTTCTTATTTGAGACGTTTTTTTTTTTTTTTTAGCTTTGTTTAATTAAAACGTTTAAATATAATAAAAAATACATATAATAATTAAACTTAATAATTATATTTTTATTATATAATATTATTTCCCGCGCCTCCCCTGACATGCTCTGGCGGCCCCCAGGGGAGGCGCGCCTCACACATTGAAAACTCCTGTTGTAGAGTGTTAAAGAATCAATCAATGTCTGACATGTTGGGCAAGAATATTGTGAAAAAGGCTTTCTAAAAGTTGAAAAATTAAATAGTATTTTTAATGTTAATTGAACTGCAGATGCTAAAAATGTTTATACCTGTTTGTTATGTAAATTAATTATAATGCAATTAATTATCCCGCTTTATGTTCACTTGCCAAGTTCAAGACTATTTTAGTCATTGCAGCTCAATATTTGGGCACATCTTATAGCTCATAGTAACATGTACTAGCTATCTCTTCACAAATATATTATTTATATTGTCATGTTAGTTGGTCTCCATCAGCTCATTTATAATAATGTTGACCTTAAAATCCTTTATAAAAATTAAAAACTGCTTTTATTCTAGCCGAAATAAAACAAATTAAACTTTCTTCAGAAGAAAAAATATTATAGGAAATACTGTGAAAAATACCTTTAACATTCCTGTTGAACATCATTTGGGAAATATTTAAAAAAAATAAAAATAAAAAATAAATTCACAGGAGGTTAATAATTTTGACTTCAACTCTATATGAAATATATTGTCTTTGAGATTACAGAGATGAATAAAGGCTCTGGCAACTGTCACAGTTATTTTGAAATGTTGCTGCATCCCAATTGATATACTATCTGTCCTAAAGAGTATTCAAAAATAGAATTTGTATGTCTAAAATCATAGTTTGTTAAAATTACTATGTCAATGTTACCTGGATGGTCTACTATTTCCAGTAAACATTTGAAGTGCATATCCAGTCAAACTCTTTAACTCTCATAAAAAACAGCTTAAACCAGGCTAAGCTTTAGTTTTAGCTGGTTAACCAGCTTGGTTTAAGATGAGTTTTTTGCCATTTCCAGGCTTATTTCGAGTTATTTCCAGCCTGAAGTTAGCTGGTCAGGCTGAAATATGACCAACTAAAACGAGCTTGACTACCCTGGTTTAAGCTGGACATAATGGCCCAAAACCTTCTAGAACAAAGCTAGTTGACTAGCTAAAACAGGTTTTAGCTGGTCAACCAGCTTGGTTTTAGATGGAATTTGATAACAAAGTATTACATTGTGTGTTGTACTTAAATGTGATTAGAACTACAAACATGGCAGATACAATTTAAATAGCATTTTCCGCTTTATATTTCATAACCAGCCTGGTTTTATAGGGTTATTGATGACAAAAGAGTACATTGTGTGTTGTACTTAAATTTGGTTTGAACTACAAACATGACAAATACAATTAAAATCGCATTTTCCACATTATATATCATCTGCAAAAACAAAGTGAACTTTTCTAAAGATGATTTTGGCCGTTAACTTCTGAATGCAAAATCCCAAAAAAAAAAAACACCTTGGGAAACTTCTCTGCATGAAAGTCTCACGGATGGCAAATTAACCATCTACTGCTTCTTCAATATGCTAGGAAATGAAATATGAAAGAAATGTGGATGATGTGTCTAGATCAGGGTTTTTCAAAGTCTAAGACAGTGGGCCTCCCTTTTGACACAACTTATCCATTGGCGCCCCCCTCCTCCCAAACACACACACGCAGACACACACACACACACACACACACACACACACATATATATATATATATATATATATATATATATATATATATATATATATATATACACACACACACACATATAGAAACAGACAGATGTCAGAATGTTAACTCACTTTTATCATCATTTGCATGAAAGTGCAATTATTTACAGATTAATAACAAGTATTTTAATATAACGTTTTTAAAACTAGGATGATGGTTCAATATGAATAAAACAGATGCAAGAACTGTCCATCCCAGTCAAAAGAGTCGAAGTTTAGCGGGTCTCATGCTGTCATTAGCCAAAATATATTGACAAACCACACATGAAGGTCGTGGTTCATCAGCTAGTCCGGTCCACGTAAATCCTAAACTCAAATACTGATCATCATATCGTCGTCTTTTGGGTTTAAGCCCTGAACTTGAAGGCTTTGAATCGGGGGGTCTCAGAAATCGATGTATTAGCAGGCATATACCTGTATTGACGGGCTTGCCAAACAGAAGCGAATTCACAGCTATGGCCTTCTGGGTAAAAAAGGTTTTCTTATTTTTGACGTATTATTTTTTTTTTAGCTTTGTTTAATTAAAACGTTTAAATATAATAAAAATACATATAATAATTAAACTTAATTATATTTTTATTATATAATATTTTTTCCCGCGCCTCCCCTGACATGCTCTGGCGCCCCCCAGGGGAGGCGCGCCTCACACTTTGAAAACCCCTGGTCTAGATGAAGTAAACGAAGTAGAAGTAAGTGAATTGGGATGCAACATGTAATAAAAATGACTGGAGCTACCTGTTGATTAAACAATTGGTTCCTAAAGTGGAGGTCGCGAGACAATGAAGGAGGGTTGCTTGGGGATTTCTAAAAATCTAATTCAATTTTTTTAAACTATTAGAATGACTGTATTTTATCTATAACCTACTGAAGAACAAAACGGTAGTAGTTAATAGTAACATTATTAACATGCTAAAAATAAACATAAAAAACAACAACATGCAAATGCATCAGCCTTTTGATTTTATTTATTTCTTTTTGTGACTTGTTATTTTGGGGGTCGCAGGCTGAAAAGTTTGGGAACCCTATACACACAATGTTATAACACAATTTATTGTATGTATTATTGAATATTTGCACATCTACCATTGGCTTACAAAGCCAAATCTATATAGCCTATAGTCTCATATATACTTTTTAAACAAACGATCATAACAGTGTCAGTACTTTATTTGATGATGCCAATGAACCGCCATGTGTATGCAAACCTTCATTGCAATGAACAGATGCTTTCATAACTGCCATTTGTCTTGTGTGTTAATTTTGATTATGCGTAGAAAGAGCATATATAGCATATATTCATATATTCATAATGACTTTCAGCAGCATTGATGGCTTCAGGATGTTCATTATCAGTATATAACTGCAAATGTATTTCTTCTTTATACTTCCAAGAAAAGCATGATAAAGAGGAACGAGCAGAGTATGAAATATGATATTATGACACATAAGATAAATACAAAATGACATAGAATTAAAGCGCATTATGCAATACAACAAACAGTTGCATGTGCTGGAATAAGTACAGAGTGGCATTTGTTGTGTTATTATGGGCTTGGGAGTGTGAAAATTATAGCCACAAAGCCTATTAGTCCAGTGTATTAGAGGAAAGATAATCGTGTAAAGCAAGTGCTAAAGGCGGGCACTTCTTTGCTTATCGCCTGTGGAAACAAAAGCTGATTTTAAATGTGCAGGATTAGGGCTGCACGATATTGGAAAAATCTGACATTGCGATAATTTTTTTTTTTCTACGATAAATATTGCGATATGAATACAGTTTTATAAGATGGTTTGAATAGTGATGCTTTTCTGGGAAGTTTACAGTATTGAGGTACAGAACTTAAATAATATCAATGCAAAAAAAAGCTTTTCTTACTTTGCTTGGTCTCATTTCTAGTCCAAATATCAACAAAATTCTTAGATCAAGTAAAAATACTGTTTTGTTTCAGAAGAAAAAAGTCAAAATGAAGAATTTTTCCTTAAGATAAGTACAATTATTTGCCAGTGGGCCTAGAAATAAAAAAAAAAGAAATGTAGATAGTTGGACTAAAAACAGGACAAATATTCTAAGTAGGCCTGTCACAATAATCAAAATATAGACTTATTGTGCAATACTTGGAGATGAACTTAATAATTTTTGCAGTTGCAATATTTATTTACAAACTGAGTGGTACAGTATGGTACAATAATGTTCAGTACCAATGGTACTCTTTTGGTAGGCTTGGTGTTCGACAGAAAGTTGCAGTCAATGTCATTCTTGCTTAAAGTTCCCTCATCATATAAGAAACACTTCTTACTAAACAAATGCTTTATGTACATACATACGTATGTATGAATTTAATTATCTAATTAACTTTTCTATGAACAGGATTTGATTATAGCTGCAGATCAATGATTATGCAAAATAGTTTACTGTCTGCAATTATAAAATAAAGAAATTATAGAAAATTATAAATACAATCTGAAATGTTAACAATTACAAATACAAAATACTCAAAACATACATTTTAGCCTTATTTGGGTTCATAAATGATAAGAAACATATATAGTCAGTACAAACCTCTCATCTTTAATCTTCACCAGCTGAATTTACATCTTGTTAAAAAGTAATTCTGTCATTCCAAGTTTATAATAGTTCAAAAGGCGATAAGAATAATTAAACATGACATTTTGTTTGTGTTTTAGGTTGCTGAAAGAATCATTTGCTTCTTCGTTTTTTCTGGCTTCTACTTTTTTTTCGCACTTCACTCTCACATTTGTCTGTTTCTGAAAGGATCTGATGTTAGAAGCACTTAATTGTGTGGTACGATACAGTTGGTTTTTTGGTGCTTTTGACAGTGGAGCCGGCCATAAAAGCATACCAACTCGCACCATACCACTCAGTGGAAACGGGCCATTATAGTCTACCTCACTTTATATTTGGACATTTACTTAATAGGACATTTAATAGTATATATAATAAGACATTAACCTTTTTGTCATAAAATTATAGAATCTAAATAACCTTAAGAATGATACATATTTTAAAGTGTTTATGGTTATTTGCATTGTAATGCTGTTATATAATCATTATATAATTAGTGGCAAAAATGATCTGAAAATGCAACAAAGGCTCATTCTGAAAACGTAGCCCTATATACATTTCTGGAGATCTTGAATTATGTAGCCAGAAGTACGTATGGCTGCATGTCATTTTTTAAATGGATGCTACATGGTGGCATGACGCCGTTCCTTTTCGCGCTTACCAGCATACCGTTTACCTCCGTATGGACGGTTTTCTGGCTGTTGCCAGTTTGCCAAGTTAACTCGCTATGTACGTCGGTGGAGTTGAGACGCAGAGAGCAAATGACCACGATGACAGGGTTTGAGTCCGGTGAAGAACGGTTCTAGAAAGCGGGTAAAACAAAAACAAAAGCCAAAAAATAGTAAATAACATGGCGAGAATGTGGGAAAAATCAGACAAGGGCTTTTCTTTTTCTGAATTGCTTTTTCAATTTGTCGGTTGGGTTTAGGGAACGGGGTGGGCGGGTCAACCTGTGCTTTTTAATTCACTATTGGTTGTGTTGAGGGAAGGGGTAGGGTGGGTCAGTTGATTGGTCAGTCAATCAGTCTTTTAGTCAGTCAAACAGTCAGTTGACAGCTGCCTCTGGTGGATTCACGAGAGAATATCAGGTACGAATGGCACTCGCAAGAGGAATTTTAAAAAGCATACACAGCAGCCTCTCTTGAATTTGCGAAAACAAAAACTGTAAAAAAAAAAAAAAAAAAACGAAGCTCCTGGGATGTATTTGACACTCTCCAGAAATGTAAGCCTGGGTTGATATTATCACTTATCGCAACAATTTCTGTGACAATATATCGCACAACAAAAATTCCTTATCTTGACAGGCCTAATTCTAAGTAATAAAAACATTTATTTTTGCACAAATCATATAAATTCCATATAAATACAGTAATCAAATACAATTCTGTAGCTCTTGGTCAACTATAATTCAGACTCAACATTGCATATCTTGCAATGTGACTGTTGCAAATGTGCACATTGAGATATCGTTGCTGAAACAATATATTGTCTAACCCTATGCTGGATTGTGTTTTTATGAAACTGATTCTCCTGTTGGAGCCAATTGGGGCAGACAGATTTTGATCTGGGTGGATTGAATCTGGCAGGGTCTTGGATGTGATGATGGCTGGCAGAGATTTGTCCAATGTATAGGAAGGTCGGAGCTCGCAATTGTTGCCGCTGTTCAAATTGACCCTGGAGTGGACTTTTCACTCTCATACTTTTTGTGTGGCAATAACAGGCAGTGATGGCACAGATAAAGATAGTTTCAGAGGTGCGGTGATGAAACAGTGTGTCGATTTGCTCACGCTGCACACAGCCTGCGAGGAAGCACAGAGCAGATGAGCATCTGTTGTGTTCATCAGGAGCTTTCAGGTTAATTCAGCTGAGAGCTGTACTGTTGAGCCTTTTGAAACCTCCGCAAGTAATAGAATAATGAAACAATTATGACAAATATTTAATTAATTTGACACATAAGTCATATCTTAAACAATGAACATATTGATAACATACTTAAAAAGCAATTACTTTACAAGTAATCATTTAACTAATACATAATTATAATAGTTGTGTGGAGTTTGCATGTTCTCCCCGTGTTAGCGTGGGTTTCCTCCGGGTGCTCCGGTTTCCCTCACAATCCAAAGACATGGGCTATACGTGAATTGAATAGGGATGTAACGGTATTGTAAATACCGTCATACCGCAATATTAATTTTTTTCGATATTACCGAAGTCGCATGACTCGGTAAAACTATAGGTCTTCTGAGAAAATTTGCTCAGGCGAATGAAGCGAACGGGAGGTAGTGAAAACTACAATTCCCATCAGCCCATGCTTGACCATCATCCCTTGCAGTCTGTTGTCGCTACAGATCCAGTAATGCGGAAATGGAGTGTGCTGCTAGAAGCAGGGATGAAAAAGAGCTGGAAAACTCTAAAGCGGGTGTTGTCGCCGCGCGCGTACTGAATAGCGGTGTTGTCGCGCGAGTTCTTATCAGCTGTGTTGTCGCACGCGTACTGAATAGCGGTGTTGTCGCGCGAGTTCTTATCAGCTGTGTTGTCGCGCGAGTTCTTATCAGCTGTGTTGTCGCGCGCGTACTGAATAGCGGTGTTGTCAGCACACTGTTCAGATTGATGCAGACATGAGACCTCTATCTTACTCATGGTTTGTCCTCTCAAGTGGGGGAAAGACAATGCACAACGTTACCCACTGCTGTCAACCTGGGCCAAGTCATATCTCTCTTGTCCCAGAAACCTCAGTCCCAAATGAGAGGGTTTTTTTTTCTGTTGCAGGGGACATTGTAAATACCCAGAGATACCAGCTTTTACCAGATTATATTTATATGATAATTTTCCTTTAAACCCATCTCTATCTAAGTAAGTGAGTGAGTGATTAAATGTTGAATGTGATGAGTTTTCAACAATACTAAATTGAAACTTTATTTTTTTTACATGGTTTAATATTTTTTTATTATTAAAATTGAAGTTCCTGTTTCAAAGCTTATAGATAGATGGCTAATTTGTATGTCATTGACACTTTTGGCACTTTTTTGGAGTATTTTCATAAGTTTTGCTTTTTCCTGTAAATGATTCAATAAATACCGTACCGTGACATTCATACCGAGGTATTACCATACCGTGAAATTCTGATACCGTTACATCCCTAGAATTGAATATGCTAAATTGGCCACAGTGTGAGTGTGTGCGTAAGTGTGTGGGTGTTTCCCAGTGTGGGTTTCAGCTGGAAGGGCATCCGCTGCATAAAACATGTGCTGGATAAGTTGGTGGTTCATTCCACTGTGGTGACTGATTTGACCTGATTAATGTGTAAGAGATCTGCAGAGTAGATGGCAATTGGCAACAGCCTGAGGTATTAAGACATTTGTGCTGCCCAATACATTACAAACCACAGTAGAGTGCAAATTCTTCAGCAGGATAGCGCTCCTTCTCATACTTCAGCCTCTACATCAAAGTTCCTGAAAGCAAAGAAGGTCAAGGCGCTCCAGGATTGGCCAGCCCAGTCACCAGATGTCTGAGGTAAAAGCATAATCTAGAGGCCTTTGCCTTTCATATAAGCCACTTCTGATACCAAATGGTCAGCTAGAAAAAAAGTGGATTGGCGACAAGACTTATGTCTAAATGTAAATATTAGTGTTAATATATTTACTTGACTAATATAACTAACTAAATTGTGTTTACAGTTACTGAAATTGAATTTTAAATCTTATTGCTTGGTCCATTTTGGTTCACCAGCATTACTCCTCTCCTCTTATGGACCATCGCTGCAAATCCTGCTCTTGCTGTTTAGCTTTCCATCCATGTCTCAGAAGGTCTTCAGTCCTGCTGACACTCGGGGCCAAGTTGTGCCAAACCGTTCTGTTGATGTATCTCAGCAGTGGTTAAACAAGTTTTCCTGCTATCATAGCCTAATTAAGTGATCCTGATGTTAAAGCTTGCTCTTATAAGTGAAATATCGACAACGTCCTGATGCTCAAATGCCGGTCTGAGTGCTAATGAAGTCATATTGGCCATTATTATTATCACTGCTGCTCTGTTTCTATCACTCCAGTCAGGAAATCAGGACGCATTGGCTTTTTTCCATTAATTTCTGCTCAAACGCTAATATAATTGTCACTTATTCAGCAGCCTTGCAGGACAGGAGGATTTTGTTTTCTGCCAGTCATTTGGTGTGATTTACAATCCGGATGGTGTTTTAGGCACTCTGGAGGAATCGCTAGATAATGTCGGCCTTTTAAGACTAAGTGCCACTGAACAGAAATGATTTAAGACCAAAAAACCTCGGCTTTTCTGATCTCTGTCGCTTGTGGTGGCCATTTTGAAGCTAAGTGGTTTTTAAAAAAGGAAAGATGGAGATTAAATGCATGTGGAACAGGACTCAGCTGTTCTGAGCTCTGTGAATCCCGAAAGCCTTGTGCATTTTTAACCTCTGGTGCTCATATATTTTCCCTCGGCAGATTGGCTGATTTCATACTACCTGAGATGTGGCAACAACACTAAAAGGGCTGGATGATATATACAATTGAGGGAGCTTCTGAATATTGCATGGCTTTTAATGTTTTTACTTTAGCCATAAAATATGTCATGACGATAGCAATAAATTATGATTTATCATATTAAACATTTGAATTGAAATCCTTATCTGGTATTTTTCTTGTATAGGATCTTCTTTTTGTATTATATTATATTATATTATATTATATTATATTATATTATATTATATTATATTATATTATATTATATTATATTATATTATATTATATTAATTATATATTATATTAATTATATGATATAATATTATATTAATTATATTATATTATATTATATTATATTATATTATATTATATTATATTATATTATATTATATTATATTATATTACATTAATTATATTAATTATATTATATTATATTATACTATATTATATTATATTATATTATATTATATTATATTATATTATATTATATTATATTATATTATATTACATTAATTATATTAATTATATTATATTATATTATACTATATTATATTATATTATATTATATTATATTATATTATATTATATTATATTATATTATATTACAGTTTGTATTAGGGTTGCATGATATTGGACAAAGTGGCATTGCAATATTTTATTTTCCTACGATATATATTGTGAGATGAATAAAAAAATTAATTACTCTGTTAGGTAAGAATTCATAATATTACATTGATAAAACTTATTAAACATATTACAAGCATAGGTAAATAAAATATAGCTCATAATAATAATAACAATAACAATAATAATAAACAATACCCTTTTCACAGTTCCACAGTATTCAGGCAGAGATGTTATAATGAAATGTAAAATAATACTGTATAGTCTTCTTCATGACCTTTTATTATAACCTGAGTTTTTATTCATTTTGCTGTAAAAATTTTTTTAATAAAATAAAAAAATAAATAAAAGGAGAATTGTAGCTATATTTTCAATAGGAAACTGACTCCTAGCGATGGTTATAAACTGTCAAATATTATTGAAGGGAGACAGCTTGAGAGCCACATATTTTTGGTTGAAAAGCCACATGACTTGCTACCACTGCTGTATAGTTCAAAAAAATAAATCTTTAAGCTACAAACATCATAATTTCTTAAGCCCAAATGGCTAAAATTTGCTTGAAATGCAGAGCTTAAAACACAGTCAAATGATAAACTTTCACTTTGCAATGACTCCACTATGACTCCACTCGTCAGCTAAAAAACCAATTCGACATTACAGATCCTGCAATGCAACCACTGCAAATTCGCACATTGCGATGCTGATGCTGAAACAATATATTGTTTAGCCCTAGTTTTTATTTAATTTTAAATTATTTTATTTTATTTCACAATTTTTCTTAATGATAATTATTAATTATATTTTTATGTTAGTTTATTGCAAAACAGTGTGGGAAAACTCACAATTACATTTTTAAAATATATATTTTGGATGTAATTAGGCATGGACCAGTATAAGATTATGACGGTGTGATAAACTTGGATGAAACATCATGGTATACGGGTAAAAAAACTACTTTTAACCCATTGAACACAATATATTTTATTTTAAGAAACGTTTAAATTATTTTTAACTATTAGCTTTTGATGTGGTTGGTCCTTTTCTGCTGGAGTTACTGTGGCCCTAATGAACTGAATGAAATAGTCACAAAAAACATGTAAAAAAAAAAAAAAAGAAAAAAACTCTACATATACCATAGGAACGGTATATCAGAAAATTCTGGCAGTTCGAAACCATGACTTCTCCAAACCACGGTAAACCTTGAAACCGGTTATCGTCCAATGCCTAGATGTCATTGACCACAGTTAGAATTTGTCCAAACAGTGTCCAATTACTTAAAAACGTAACTAAACTGATGTATATGTAGTATAAAGTATTGTAAAATAGTAGAAAATGTCATGATTTATTTGTTTTAGTTCTGTCCTCATTAGTCCCTCTTTGGTTTTGCATTTTGAAATATTGCATAGGATGTGATATTTCATGTACTTTCTCTGCTTGTTAACATGACGAGATTTCATTGTGTGACAAAAAAACCCCCGAAACAATTCATATATTGTTTTGATGTACCGTGTGCTCAGGCCAACATATGTTTTCTGACTGCACCGCCGCTAGTTGTTTCACATCAGTGATCTGCTGGTTTTTCGACGTCAAATAAAACTTTTCTTTTGGTAGCCAAGCAACAGCAGAACAATCATATAATCATGCTTTCTCAAAATGAACTGAAGAGGAGATGAGATACAGCAGATGCAGAAACAACAGCGCTGCATGGAGATGACAGGACCTACGTTTGGAAGACTGGCGCTTTTCTGACAGATCCTCTTTTTTTTTTTTTTAGCTCGAAGCCAAATGTTAATGGCCATTCTGCCCTGTATAATGTCTCACAGGCCTTCATATCTAAAGCATTGCTCATTACGACGTCCAGCTCTACTGCCTGCTCTCTGTCAACCACCCACCGACTGCCATTATAGATTTTCTGTAGTTTCACATTCAAGTTTCTCCAGAACTTCCTCAAACCTGTAGAAAATAATGGCAAGAAAAAAAGGCATTTAGTGTTTGGCTCTTGTAAATGCACCGCTGAAGCCTTGACACAATCCAGCTGTATAGTGGACACGCATTCATCAAGTGTCTTATTTTATGTGTCACTACACAAAAAACCTTCTTTATTTGACATCTTTGCAAAACATGCTACTAGGCTAAATGTAAAATATAATATACAGTTAAAGTCAGAATTAATATTTATTTTACTGAATTATTAATGAATTTCAGAATTATTAACCCCCCCCCCCCCCCACCCACACCATCCCCTTCTTTTCCCTCCCACTTTCTGTTTGTCAGAGAGAAGATTTTTTTGAACACATTTCCTAACATAATAGTTTAAATTCATTTGTAATAACTGGGTTCTTTGTCATGATGACATTACACAATATTTTGCTGGCTTTTTAAAGATAGTATACAGCTTAAAGTGAGATTTAAAGGCTTAACTAGGTCAATTATGTAGGTTTGGAGTAATTAGGCAAGTCAATGAATTGTTCTGTTCATTTTCTTTTTGGCATAGTCCCTTTATTAATCCTGGGGCGCCACAGAGGAATGAACCGCCAACTCATCCAGCATCTGCTTTACGCAGGGGATGCCCTTCCAGCTGCAACCGGCTAATAATATTGACCTTAAAACGGTTAAATGGGTAAAAACTGAAATAAAAGCCAAAATAAAACAAACTAGACTTTCTCCAGAAGAAAAAATATCAGAAATACTGTAACAACTTCTTTGCTGTTAAACATCATTTGTTAAATATTTTGAAAAAGAAAAACAATAATTTTCAGTCCAACTGTATATGTTTTTAAACAGAACCTAATATTAATGCATTGGATGAGTTTCCGTGTAGGGGCTTCACATTTGGTGATTATTGTACTCAGATTTTAACCTGTTTTGATATGATTTCTTTTGCTCTAAAGCACTATGTGACTTGGAAGGTGTTATGAAGATACATTTTACTTACTTAGTTACGTATGTCTGTGCTCTCAGAAAACCAAATAGCAGCCGTTAAAACTGACAAGGCATAAAAATGCATGCAGATGTTTAGTTGTTGCATGCAGATGTGTTGTTGACTGAGTAATTGAGGCATGATCTAGAAAGGCTCCTTTCGCTTTTGAAAGGTTTAGTTTTGGCTGTCATTAAAGTTATAGTTATTACTTTTTCTTTCTTTTGTTATAATTTATGCACAGAAAAATTCTATTTTTATATCTATCTATCTATCTATCTATCTATCTATCTATCTATCTATCTATCTATCTATCTATCTATCTATCTATCTATCTATCTATCTATCTATCTATCTATCTATCTATCTATCTATCTATCTATCTATCTATCTATCTATCTATGTATGTGTCTGTCTGTCTGTCTGTCTGTCTCTCTCTCTCTCTCTGTCTGCCTGCCTGCCTGCCTGCCTATCTATCTATCTATCTATCTATCTATCTATCTATCTATCTATCTATCTATCTATCTATCTATCTATCTATCTATCTATCTATCTATCTATCTATCTATCCATCCATCCATCCATCCATCCATCCATCCATCCATCCATCCATCCATCCATCCATCCATCCATCCATCCATCCATCCATCCATCCATCCATCCATCCATCCATCCATCCATCCATCTATCTTATCTATCTAAAGTAATTAAGGACAGTTTTACTGTTCAGTCATTTCATTAAATCATCACCTATTTGACTTTGACTAGGGGAATATAGTTAAATCAGTCACGGAATTGTTTGAATTGCTTTTGTCTTGGAAATTCATGCAAACAAATTTAAATGTAATTGCAACTTTGTGATTTTGCTTGGAAATAAAAAGGGCATTTTCATATTTCCTTTACTCTTTTTGCCTCATCAACAATGATGTTTCATTATTAGTACTACAGAAAATGATCACTTTGTTTGAAAGATCATGTAGTCTATTAACTTACTATTCAAAAGTATGCAAGAAAAATAGCAAAGAACAATATGAGAATTTGTTCGCTAATTTATTTTGCAATTGGTGACGTATGTACTATAAAAAAAATTTTTGAGAGCTTTCAGGTCCTCATTCGAGTAGACAGGAACAGAATTGCATTGCTTTTTCACTTTACATCCAGTGTCATCATTGAGAAATTGCCTTGGAAACCTTTTGATTTCCTAGAAACCAGAAAGCCTTTTCAGTAAACTGTTTTGTGGCCATTAATAAGATTTTTACCATCCAACAAAACAGGCTTATTAAATAGCCCACTTGTTGAACGATTGGTTCTGTTGCGTATATGAGGCTTAGCAGAAATTATATGACAAGCTGCTACATGACCTTGTTAACGTTAACATCAAAGCATGATCATTTTGAGTCAACTTTTTTGTACATTTTAGAACTGATGTCTCTGATGTCCACCTAGAAATACTAATGAAATGTTTCTATGTTTTAGAAATATTATACTATTTTCAATATATTTAGATAGACGTGTCACATTGAAGACTGCTGTGATTGGGTAACAGATTTGCATATTAAATTGATAGATGGATGCTACTGTGATGTGCTCTGAAAACAACATGAGTAACGTTGCACTAGTAATGCAGGAGCATGTCGTTGAACACCGAAACTGTAGCAAAACATTGTGCACTGAACTGATTTGGGCTTATACGTGCCCCAGCTATAATCACTGATTCTGTCTACACAGAAAGCTATGCGAGGTGATGCAACAAAACAAATCTATTACATTAAACTCTTACCATTTTCTATGCAGGGTTGCACAGTGTAACAACACTGGAAAATATTTGGTAATTTTTTATATTTATTTAAAATCATTGCATGTGTGAAATAACAAAACATTTCCATTTTTTTCTCAGCAGCAGAAGTCCAGAAGTTAGATAAACTTGGTACTAAGTTATGAGAGAGTAACACAGATGCATTTTTCACATTCCCATTTTCTTACATAGCAAAAGTAAAACTCCACAGTAGCAGTTTCTTTAAAATAAGGGTGGACTTGTGACTGATTATGGCAGAAGAAAGAACAATGTTAAATTTACACCTTTACATTAACATCTTGTAAATGGATTCAAATGTGATTTAATACAAATATTGTTTTATAAATGGACATACAGTTGAAGTCAGAATTATTAGCCCCCCTTTGAATTATTTTTTCCTTTTTAAATATTTCCCAAATGATGTTCAACAGAGCAAGGAAATATTCACAAAATGTCTGATCATATTTTTTCTTCTGGATAAAGTCTTATTTGTTTTATTTCGGCTAGAATAAAAGCAGTTTTTAATTTTTTAAGCACCATTTTAAGTACAAAATTATTAGCCCCTTAAGCTATATTTTTTCGATAGTCTACAGAACAAACTATCGTTATACAATAACTTGCCTAATTACCCTAACCTGCCTAGTCAACCTAATTAACCTAGTTAAGCCTTTAAATGTCACATTAGGCTGTATAGAAGTGTCTTGAAAAATATATAGTCAAATATTATTTACTGTTAACATGGCAAAGATAAACAAAATCCGTTATTAGAGATGAGTTATTAAAACTATTATGTTTAGAAATGTGTTGAAAATATCTTCTCTCAGTTAAACAAAAATTAGGGAAATAATAAACAAGGGGGGCTAATAATTCAGGGGGGGCTAATAATTCTGACTTTAATTGTATGTAAAATAAAATTCTGAATATTAAAACAAATTTTTAAGGATTTACCAGGTTGATGATGACCATTGAAACGCATCACAGTCTTGAGAAATTTTCAACAAAAACCAGTAATGTATTGTGTAAGCGCAATGTTTACAAAGCATGGCTATACAAAGACTCTTCCCGCAAATTGACAGTGCAAAATGTCTTTTATTCATTAGATGTATCTCTTTTATTTATTTTTTTTGCTGAAGTAAACTGCATTTTTATCTGTAGTATCTGAAGTAAACCAGTAAATCCTGAGCTTAAAGCAACAGCAATGTAGAAGTGGGTGCAGAGATAATCTTTTATCATACTGTGATATCATACTAAATCAAAATCCAAAAGTAGACATTTTGGCATCTTAGTTTAAATAAAAATGCTCTTCACGAGTTCACACTCACAGATATTTGACTGAATAGAATATGCGTATTTGGCGTGCTGTTCTGGGAGAGGGCTCTGAGCTCAGGAATAAAGGATAAAGAGAGACAGGGTCCGAGCGCAGTGTCTAGCACGGCTCCAGAATGCTCCCCCCTCAGAGTTAAATAGGTACAGTATCTGGTTTAATAGTGTGAAGTTGGGGTGGTGGAGGGACGCAGAAGTCGAGAGAAAATGGAGGTATGACATGTTTGGCTATTTATAGGGGTTTGCTCTTTAGCTGATTGGATAATAGGACGATTGTGTGTTTGATGAATTAGCCTCGTCAAAGACTCATCGTGCTCCTCCCAAATTTGTTTATGAAACATCACTTAGGGGCCAATCACACCGAACATGTTTTTTATTTTTTGCGTTGAGAGGCGACTGTTTTGAATGATACATTATTAGACTTGTAAATGTTTTGAGTTTACTCGCTTCATTTGAACATCAAATTTTCTTAATTCACGTGTCAAATTCTGTTTACGATAGATACGGATTTAAATCATGGGAGGAGTGGCTTCAGTTTTGTTGTTAAATGGCTAACATGGATTTTATTCAGAGAGTAGCCATGCTTAATGTGCTTTAGGAAGGCTGAAAAACGGCATTGAATGTATGGTTCCATCAGATCCTTCAGAGGCTCACCCAGCTCTGTGAGTTCATCAATGTCTGAATGATGGATGCTTGCAGCGGTACCTCCAACTGAGCAGGTCCCTGTTTGATGAGCTGTTTTCCTATGCCAGCAGGAGGATTTCCCCTTGGGACACCAACTGTAGGCACTACGTCATAATCACAGCCCTACTAGAGCAAGCTTCTGATTGGTTAACATGGTGTGAATGCCTGCCAAAGTTCAGCATTTCAAGTTATGCGTTAAGCGCGTCAAACACCTGAAACAATCAATTCGTGCCATGTCATTTGCTCGATTTGCGTCTTTTTCGGCGCCTCTTGCGGCAAATGATGATCACAAATGATGTCTAATCAGGTCTTTGCATTGAATTGATTTAATCAGTACAATGGAGTTTGTTGTTCAATGCACCACCTGGTGGATGTTCAGTGAAGTACAACACATTTATTTAAATTCCAAGGTGAGTTTGACAGCAAGTCATTGCAAACCGCAGCACGAAATAAGGCAAGCTGCGATTAAAAAAAAAAAAAGCATTTTTAATGGCCACATCTTTAACATGGAAATCATTCGTACTTGACGCTTCATCTGCGTCTGGTGTGAATGTACCATTAGACTCCTCACCAAACATAATCGAATAGAAATAGTGTTGTATTTTGTTACCTCCACAATATGATCCACAAATCTGGAGCATGCGTGTCAGTCACTAGGCGAACAAATGGAATTAGATCACCCCAGCCCACCTTTTACAGTGCATTTGTGTTGACATAACATCTCTGAGTTTGTGCATGTGGCTCGGGATTTCTGATGGCTTTTAAAGGGCTGTTTTCGTTGGCGCTCTGACCCGGGGTCGTCCTGGTGTGATGCCACCTGCAGGAGGCGCAAATGGATTTGACCTCTGCCGAGAGCCGGTCATCGACTAACAGGGATTTTAGAAGCATATACACATCATACATGGATAGCTGGAGATAAGGGTCCAAATTACTACTCACTCAGACACACACACACACACAAAATATTTTTTTTTCATACTTCACAACAGCTTTGGCAGCTGTCAAGTCGCATCATATAAAGTGAGATGGAATCCATTATGGACAATCTAATTAGTTTCTGCACTGTGAAGGCCTAACCGGCTGTGTCATTTTAAATGCTCAGCACATGCCAGGGTTCAAAATGCATGCCATTCAGAGGGTTTTGTGCACAAATTACTGGCTAATTCTTGAAGGTTTCCATTTTGAAGCAAAGTGCACTTCGTGATGGTGTTCATAAGTGTGTGAATGTTGGGATATTGAATGACTATGCATAATATGCTGCATTTTAAAAAGATTTCGATTGAGGGTATGCTTCTGTTCTTTTGGTTTTTGTATTTTTAAAAGATGTGACTTGAAAACATTTTCTCTGACCCTTGCAATAACATTGAGATTTATGTAAATGTATCACAAATTTTATTTTCCTTTTCAATTAGTATTGCATGGCAATTTCTAACCTTAGCTTTCTGTGGAGAAAAGAAAGTCTTTCAGTTATAGAAATAAATGGACGTTATTAACCACCACAAGCTGTGACATTATATGACTGATAGAATTTTTACATGAGCTTTTTCATCCTCGAGTTCAAACACTTAAAACTCTCAGCTAACCTGTGTTTTTCAACATGTTTTTGGCCTCTTGGTCTATATCATTCCTTATACAGTCTATAGTAGAATTATTCTAAAGCATTGTGTTTCAAAATGTGTGGTTTATTTATAAAATAATTTCGAGAGGATCACGTGCTTATGATTGAAAACAGCTGTTACAGCATTAGCTCCGTACATTTGCACCAATCAGATGAATATCGGCACATAATAAATTACCAGAGCTTTCTAATCCAATGTAGATGTTTAAAAACATCTACATTAGCAGGATGATGAAGATGAAACCAGAGTGGACATTTCTGCAAGACAATGATCCAAGATACAGCCAATAAAACTCTCAAATGGTTTCAGAGAAAGAAAATCAAGCTGTAGAATGGCCCAACCAATCACCTGACTTCAATGTAATAGAAAATACTAATACTAAAGATCGGATTTAATAGACGAGATCCACTGAGCCATCAGGATTTTTACACACTGTCTGTGAAAAACTCACACCTGAGCAATTCTTGTGACAGCACCAAAAAAAGCCTTTCATATAAAATATTAAATACAGTTCAGTTGTTCAGTACATTGTCCTTGTGTCATTTCATTGTTATTACACATAACTAATATGCATTATATTGTATTGTTTGGGTTTTTACCAAACTCTAGTACAATTCTATGTTAACAGCTCCTTTATAAAGATTATTCCTAGAAAAACGCATGACGTGTTCAATACTTATTTTCCACACTGTATATAGGGTATAATTTAGTAATATTTTTTATTTTCTGTTTTGTTAATTAGTTTATTTCCATATTTTCATTATTTATATTCCATTTCCATATTTTTTCTGCACTTTAGTTTTTATTTAAGCTTTATTTTTTTATTTTTAGTCCTAGCCAGCATTTGAGACACATTGCCATCATCCACTACCATTATCTAAAGCTGCTTTTTGGAATCTTATTTATTACAGTCTCCCAAACGAAATGTCACGAAAGCATTTCTCCTGAAAATTTCTCACTCCTTTGAACTTTTGGATGAAGGATGTAAGACTCATATTCTCAGTGTGCACAAGACAACCGTAACAACATTTCAGCGGCTGCTCAAACACATTTCTGAGTTCTGTTTGCTCAGACTGTTGGCATCTTAAAAATGAGATGCGCTGTTCGCCTTTACATCTTATGCAGTTGCTTTCTCTTGCGTGGCATACATTGGTCCATGAGTTTGTGAAAGCTTGTGTGTGTATGTGTGTGTAGAAGCTGATCTTTTGTCCCCTACACTTTTGATCCAGCGTGTCAGAGCAAAGCCAGAACTGACTTCTGTGTGTCAGCCATTAGGAAGCGAAGAGGAGGAGTGTGAATGGTGACTTATGGCATCCCTGCAGAAGCTGCTCTCTGGAGCCCAGAAGAGGCCTGAAAGACAAATCGCTGCCTGCACACATCGCTGCCTGTCCTTGGAGTGCACTGACAGGCAAGCCTGCAGAGAGAAGGCACACTGTCACTGCTGCGTGTGTCTCTTTGCCGAACAACACACACACACAAACCACACGCTGAGGCTAAATCATGTCAACAGTCAGTTGAGTGGACACACACTACAGTTCCAAACACTTTCTGTTGTATGTGGCAGTAAATATATGCTTTGACTTGGAGATATTTGTGCACATCCACAAAAGTTCGGCTCATGCAGTTGTCAGTTTGACTTAGATGCTTTTCTGAAGTACTTTTAAGTCCAGTTGATGCAATGGTGTTTGGCACACAGTTGCAAATGTGATATTCCTTTGATATGATGTTTTTTTTTAAAGAAAACTGTGCTGTTAGATGTAGTTTTTGGCATAGCAGACAGGCACACACAGAAGTGTGGCACGTGGGGACCCCCAAAAAAAGAATTATTTCTGTAATTTTTACAATTTTTAAAACAGTTTAGAACAAAACAAACAAACAAACAAACAAACAAACAAACAAACAAACAAACAAACAAACATTTTCAAAGGAGCATGAAAACAAAAAGACACACATTACAAGTGTCAAAGGTCATCAAATACAATCTTATTTACATTCGTATTTATCGTTGATAAAATGTTTCTATGTAAAATTTTGTTAAGGGTTATGTGTCAGATCTTCTGTAATTATTTTGAATGAAAATGACAATTACAATCAGTGATGGGAATAACGGCGCTATAAATAAGCATCTTTACTAACAGCGATACTATTTTCAGTAATGAATAATCAAATGAATAACTAGCTATGTTTCCATCCACCCATTTTTATGCACATTTTGAATATGCGAATAAAAATTGGTTGATGAAAACGCCAAGACGTGCATAAATTTTGATAATGTGCATTAAAAACATGTGCATAACTGAGTAGATAAACGTTTTATTCGATAAGAAAAGATAAGCATAAACTACAATTGAAACTCTTTTACCGAGCAGTATGCACATTAAAAAAGTCATGTGATTTTGTGATGAGAGATCATGTGATGGTAAAAATCTGTGTGAATGGACAAACCAGCAGGCTGAGCACATAAATAAAATGTTTAAATATATTAATGTGAAATATTTCTACCATTTACATTTACAGCAAATTCTATTTTAATATACTTTAAAGGCAATTTTTTCCTGTGATGGCAAGAATGAATTGATGAAATTCAGTTAAAATTGGAAGTTAAGTTTAGTGAAATTTAATATTTAAGCTACTTTAAGAATTTGCGTAATGTTTAAAGTGACACGGTGGCTCAGTGGTTAGCACTGTCGCCTCAGAGCAAGAAGGTCACTAATTTAAGTCCTGGCTGGGTAAGTTGGCATTTCTGTGTGGAGTTTGCATGTTCTCCCCGTGTTGGTATGGGTTTCCTCTGGGTGCTCCGGTTTTTCCCACAGTCCAAAGACATGCGGTATAGGTTAATTGCATGATCTAAATTGCCCGTAGGCGACGCAGTGGCACAGTAGGTAGTGCTGTCGCCTCACAGCAAGAAGGTCGCTGTTTCGAGCCTTAGCTGGGTCAGGTGGCGTTTCTGTGTGGAGTTTGCATGTTCTCCCTGCATTCCGCATGGGTGCTCCCATTTCCCCCTCAGTCCAAAGACATGCAGTACAGGTGAATTGGGTAGGCTAAATTGTCCATTGTGTATGTGTTTGGGAATGAGTGTGTATGTGTTTCCCAGTGATGGGTTGCAGCTGGAAGAGTATCCGCTACATAAAACATATGCTGGATAAGTTGTCAGTTCATTCCGCTGTGGCGACCCCAGATTAATAAAGGGACTAAGCCGAAAAGAAAATGAATAAATGAACAAAAATTGCTCGTTGTGCATGTATTAGTGTATGGGTGTTTCCTAATACAGGGTTGCAGCTGGAAGGGCAAAACATATACTAGATAAGTTGGCAGTTCATTCCCTGATAAATAAATGAACTAAAACGAAGGAAAATCAATGAATGAATGATGTTTAAAGCCAAATTGGGCTTGTCTGTTTTTGATTCTAGACATTTGGGTAAATCTAAACACAATTTTTTACCTCAATGAATTCAAAATCTCTCTAGAACAAACACTTCAATTAATGAGAGCTCAATATTTATTTCTCTTTTCTATAGCAGAACAGTCAAAACATTTTCCACAGCGTTTCCACACAGTCGGGACCACAAATGTTATCTAAGGTTTGAGCAAAGGAGTGGGTCAGTGGAGGAGGACTGTGATTAAAAATTGATGGCAGACTATTCAGACCCACTTTAGCAGCACATGGCGGCAATTTCATGAAGCAACGTGTACATCTGAAGTGTTGATTTCCTCTGTTCAAAGTGGCACCCACTTATTTCCTTCAAGATGGCGAGAACACACTGAGCACAAAGTGTGACCGCTTCTCCACAAATGCTTTTTTTTATATATATAAACGCCACACTGTGCTGAAAAAAAATCCATATATATTTATACAAAGCATGCCGTTTCTTGACCTGGACTTGTATATATCTCAGCTTGATATCTCTCGGCTTGGAAAACCATTGTTGCCTTTCCATTTTAATTAATTGTAAGCGCGCCACAAGCAAACCTCGTTCATTTCAAGTCATATTCCCCTGCCTTGTTTACCTGTCTCGCTTCAACGCAGGAAGTAGAATAAATTTTATCGCTCACCTCAGGCTACAATGAACGCATCGCATTGTTTTGACCCACTAGTAACTTCTCGGATTGTGCCGTTAGACGCTTCAAAGATACGTAACGGGCCTCTTCGCAGGATGTCATCACCTATTGGCTCAGAAAAGCAGTTTTACACTTCGGCACGATGCTGTTTTAATAGGCTCGGTGGAGCTGGAGGGAGGAGGTGGAACAGTCTGCTTTTGACAGCCTCGGGCTTAGACCCCCCCACGCACAATAAACTATTTATCATTTCAAACCGGCTAATGAAGCCACATTCTCTGAGCCAGCACAAATCTTGCTGGTACGTGTGAATGCATGTGTGTGTGTTGTGATTTGTGTAGCTGCGGCAGTGCGGATAGTAGTGAGTCAGTGCTCGGGTTCTTGCGTCTTTACTGTCGTGTGACATTAGTGATAAATGAACTGGAGAAGAAGCGCTGGAGTTGTGTGGCCGTTTTTTTGCAGATTAAGAGTAAATCCCCTACATCTGGTTTGCCCAAAGCGCTAAGAATTACTCGTTGGGATTTTGCTTTCACGTCGTATCACATGATTTTTTTTTAGGCCTCGGGTTGCTGTGTAATTCAGGGTGAAGGGTGTAGTGATCTCTTAATTCGTGACGGGCGTTGCTTTGAGGCGCTCGGTCTTACAAGTGTCTAATTTGTAAAACAACTGGAGCTTGACCACATTTAAGACTGGTGTGTTTTTTAAGGGGTCTGGAAGTGCCCCAGGGGTCTTCAGATAAAACCTTGATATAAACTATGGCAGCAACAGCAACCTGGAATATGTGTGAGTGGAATATGAAGACTTAATTTCTTTTTAGTTTTTGCACAATTTTTTTACTTTTTGGATGGATTTTTTTTTTTATTTTTTATTTTTTTTACTTTCATTAGATGTAGTCAACCTTGTTTTGTTTTTGTTTGGTCAAGTTTTTTTTTTTTTACATGTATACAAGAGCATACATAGTAGTATACACTACCTGACAAAAGTCGTCATCAGTCCCAGTTGTAAGAGCAACACATAATAACTATACTTCTAATTTTGTTGAACTGAAACCCAATCTTCACAAATACTTCAAAAGTCCAACTGAAACCCTCATGGACCCAAGATTCTTACTGAAATCAGTCAAAAAACTGGTTTGGGGTTACATTTAGTATGATACATTACAAACCACAGGAGAGGGCAAATTCTTCAGTAGAATAGCGCTCCTCATTCTTCAGCCTCCACATCAAAATTCCTAAAAGCAAAAAAGGTCAAGGTGCTCCAGTATTGGCCAGCCTAGTCACCAGACATGAACATTATTGAGCATAACTGGGGTAAAATGAAGGAGGAGGCATTGAAGATAAATCCAAAGAATCTTGATGAACTCTGGGAATCCTGCAGTTAATTCGATATCTGGATAAATTATTTGAGTCCATGCAGAGATGTATGATTGCAGTCCTCCAAGCTCATAAGAGTCATATACAATATCAATTATTTTTCCACTGCACCATGACTTTATTTTCTACTGTTCATTATTTTTGTTAAATGACAAGACTTTTGTCTAAGCAAAGTCAAACCTTACTGTCCTAATTAAATAATAAAAAATCAAGGCATGATCATATTTTATTTGGGTAAAATAAGCGTATTCTAGAGGCCTTTGCCTTTCATATAAACCACTTCTGATACCAAACGATCAACTAGAAGTCAAGTTATTACTTGGATAGGCAACAAGACTTTAGTAAGGTAGTGGATAATACAGAATAAGAACAATTACAGATTGTCTTACTTTTTTACATTTTCCCACTATACCCCCTCAAAAATAAATTACATTAAAAGTATCAATTAAAAACAAACATATCCCTTAGAAAAAAAAAACTATGATTTTTTTTTTACTGTTTGGTCATATTTTAGTAGACTAAGTATCTGGGATGTTTTGTCTAGTTTTAGTCAATGAAAACACATTTTCATCATGCTGCATATTGGCTAAACCACAGACTGTAAAAAATATGGACGTAGTATTTGTGATGTCACCCATAAGTTTTTGAGGATGAAGCTACAAGTGAACATGGCCAATCATCGCCATTTTGTAAAGGGCTGGAGCTGCAGATACTTTCTAGCATTTTGCTTAGACAGGCTTTACTTTTGGAGAAACGGTTAATACATCATTACATGTGACTCGTTTGTGTTCTGACCACATGTGCTTGGTTGTGTATTGTCTATATCAAATGTTTAGTCTTTTAAAGACACTGCTGTATTACATTGAGTCAGTAAGCATTGTTCTTATGATGTTTTTCTACACAAGAAAAACACAAATTACTTCCAAATACTTCAAATGTAGTCTGTGTTAGTAAATGCAGGGCTGTTTATGAAATCCAGGCACAACACTGTACGACAACGTTTCAGATGACTGTTCTAGAGCCTACAGCTAATCAATCTGTCAGGTTCTGGAGTGCATTACAGGTCTAAAGAAAATTCTACATGATTAAATATCTTAAGTAAAACAAATGCATTTATAGATATGGTATAGAAGTATATAATATTTTCACTGACCTGGAAAAAATGGAGGCCACTTGAATGGTTTGTGAGCACAATTAAGTGCACAGCATGCCATATTATCTGATAATTGTAGGAAATAATTCCAAAAAGCAATTGACTGTGTAAAGCCACATAAAACTACACAAAAATACGATATATATGCAGAGTTCAGCGGCTAACCAGCCGGAATGACTTAAGACCTAGTTGTCACTTAAGTGGCCACGCCCTTATTTATGCAGACTTGACATAAATGAAATGGATAAGTTATAAAAAAAGTCATATATACTGTACACCAAAATCTGTTTGTGCCAGGCTGTAAACACCTTTTTGTTCTGCTGTAAAGTTGGCCATTTTAACATAGGGGAAAATAAAAATGTCCTCCATTTTGGAGCTAGGCCAAGTGGAATTTCGAAGACTTGCAGTTTCAGTTACTTCCATATTAGCTTCACGAGGGAGACTGAGATGTAGCTACTTGGGCTAAACTGATTATAATGCATACTTTGATCAAATTACAAGCTCAGCGATTGATTATTTTTAACATTGCGTCGATTCATTGAACTTACTTGAAAATAACACACTCTCTGTCTTAATTTTGCAAACAAATAAAATAAGAAATTTCTTCCAGAATTTAAAACTCTTTCAAATTCATCAAAATTATTCAGCATTTTTTTCCCATTTTAAATAAGAGCCCATTCTCAAATCTCAACCCTGATGAATATAAATAGCTTATAAGCTAAATTTATGCTGTTAGTACAGTAGGTCAAGTTACATGCACATTAGCAGATGCTTTTTCGTCTATCTGGGATTGGGTTTCTGCTGAAACATTGAGAACATTAAAAGGTCACTCATCAAGACCCGTACAGTAGTTAATGAATAACCAGCACTTCTAAATCTGGGAGATCTGTACCTCTGGGGGAAAGTAAACAACTACATATGTCTGACTGCTAGCCTGTTCATTTCACCCTCCAAATATACGTGCACAGCTGGGAGAGCATCTTTCTAACTTAAGCCTTTATAAGAAGATTAGGACGGGCCGAGATTAGAGCCTTGAGGCACCCCGATATTTCAGCAGGAGCTGTAGATTTATATTGAAAGATAAAGGGACGCCTGAGCTAAAGCGAATGTTGTGGTACACATCATCAGGTCTGCTATCAGAGTGCTGTCCATCTGCCTGTTATCCATGCATTTATAAAGACATTATTTTCTCTCTGTGTTTAAGCTTTTTAAAATCAGTTTATCCATTAAGTGAGGATTTTAACAGTAACTTGCAGTATGTTTTGCAAATATGTTGAGTCTCTTTGTCTAAATGCGTTCCTTTTTGTTCAGCAGAATATAAATTGGATTAACCACTGGTACAAATATTGTAATGCAATTCAGAATCAGTTTTCAAACAAAACCTCTTTTAAGTTTTGTTTGTTACTGATATTAATGGAATAGTTTCCCCAAAAATAAACATTTGTTGTGAATGTGTTTGCTTAGGCTGTGGATAATAGTTGATAATAGTGTAATTATTAATTGTCTATTACTTGTTTTTCATGCAGACCATTTTGTTTCATATGACCTTAATGTATCATCTATACTTCCATCCACATCGTTTGTATCCTCCATTCATTGTATTTTTGTAATGTACCAAGACATTCTTTTAAACATGTATAAACATCTGTCCATCTTTTGTAACATACCAAAGGTGTTATGTGTATACACATAAGGTCTTCCTCAAAATGAATAAAAAACATCCATCCATCCATTCATTTCATCCTTCCTTCCTTCCTTCCTTCCCGTCTGTCTGTCTGTCTGTCTGTTTGTCTGTCTGTCTGTCTTTCTATCTATTCTTTTTCCCTTCCATCCATTCATGCCTCCTTCCTTCCTTCCTTTCTTCCTTCCGTTCTTCCATCCATCCATCCATCCATCCATCCATCCATCCTTTCTTCCATCTATCCTTTCTTCCTTTCTTTCATCCACCCATTCATCCTTTCCTTCCTTCCATTCTTCCATCCATCCTTCTATACATCCATCCATTCTTTCTTCCATACACCTATTCTTCCTTTCTTCCATCTGTCCATCCATCCATCCATCCATCCATCCATCCATCCATCCATCCATCCATCCATCCATCTTTCCTTCCTTTCTTTCTTTCTTTCTTTCTTTCTTTCTTTCTTTCTTTCTTTCTTTCTTTCTTTCTTTCTTTCTTTCTTTCTTTCTTTCTTTCTTTCTTTCTTTCTTCCATCCATCATTTCTTCCTTTCTTTCATCCACCCATCCATCCTTTCCGTCCTTCCTTCCTTCCGTTCTTTCATCCATCCTTCTATACATCCATCCATCCATCCATTCTTTTTTCCATACATCTATTCCTCCTTTCTTCCATCCTTCCATCCACCCATCCTTCCTTCCTTCCTTCCTTCCTTCCTTCCTTCCTTCCTTCCTTCCTTTCTTCCTTCCTTCCTTCCTTCCTTTCGTTCTCCCATCCATCCTTTTATACTTCCATCCATCCATCCATCCATTCTTTCTTCCTTCCATCTGATAGGACATTTTTGCCTGTGCATGTTTTTTTTGAAAGAACCACAGTTTCAGCTCTTCTTCATTTTTTTCTGAAAATGTAATCTGTATTAATAATCTAATTATATTTTTGTATCATTTTAGGTGAGCTATCCATTTAAAATCAGTTTTAAAAAACAGTAATGATATATTGGTTACCAAATTGAGATCAGAAATCAAGTTTTTCAAAGGTCCAAGGAATTAATAGTTACAGCAAAACCTTTGAAATTCCTCCGATATTCAGATTCTAGTCTTCTTACATGCTACATTCATATCTTGGATTTCTATCTCTATGAACATTTAGTTTCAAAAGCTTTCACGTTGTTTAATTTTTACTAATACCTTGCTAATGTCAAGGTCATCTTTGAAGCAACAGTATAGTTCATATTATAAAAATAACGCATAAAAAGTGCTTTTAAAAGCTTTGGTCTATGAAGTATAGAAATGCTTGACTACTGGTGATTCACTATTGAAATTTCCTTCAACCTCACTGGCTGTGAATTGTATTGAGAATACATGCATTCATTGAAAAACCAATATGAACCCGAGGCAGTTCACAGTCTTGTGATTTGTAATCGGCAGAACTGCATTCATAAGATTGGAATGACACATAAATGCAGGGATTGCAGTTGAGTTGTGTTTTTTTTTTTTTTGTATTGATTGAGTTATGATTAAACCACAAGTGTCTCAAGGGTAGGATGCTGGCCCTTCCAAAAAGATACTTCTATTTTTCAGTGCCGAAAGACAACCATTCAAAATACAATTTTCCCTGGCATCTCAACTTATATAACCTACAATTAAACTAATAGCGAGCGAAACCTCCCTGAGGAAATTTTTATTGCTTGGAGCTTGCTTTTTCATAGCTCTGGAGACTTAATGGAGTTCCTCAATTATGTTTTAACTTTTTTTCTAAGATGTTTCTAGAAAATTTCTTTAAATGAGATAAACTGAAAAGCCCCGAGGCCCTTGAGTGGCTTAGCTGAATTTGACTTTCAGTAGAAGCCCTTCTTCTCCATGAAAGATCACTGAAGGATCTTTCTGAAACTCAAGAGAACACAATTTTTGTGCAAAATTGTGCAATTGATTTGAGAATATCTTTTAAATTACAGTTTGTGAATTTGAATCGAGTCCTTAGAAAACAACGCAGAACTGCACTTCAAATTTAAATGATGAGGTAAAATTTCTTTAAACTCAGATTCATTTATACAAATGTGATTTACAACCTTAAATCAGAAAAATTTTGAAAACGCAAGTAAAAAAAAGAAAGTAGTGATTTCCAAATTTACTTAGACTTTTATTTTATTGCAGACAATATGAACACAAAATATACATCCTTTCCTGTCATTCAGATCTGCAACATATCCAAAAAAAGTTAGAACAGGAGCAGTTTAGGGCTAGTAACAAAGTAAATTTGTTAAGTGATGTGATTTGAAACAGGTGATGTCAACAAGTGATAGTGAATATGATTTGCCACAAAAGCAGCATCCAAGAAAGGTCTAGTCCTTTGGGGGCAAAGATGGGCCGAGGATTACCAGTTTGCCAACAAATATGTGGGAAAATTATTGAAATGTGTTCCCCAAAGAAAGATAGGAAAACATTTGGATATTTCACCTTCAACAGTGCATAACATAATTAAAGAATTCAAGGAATCTGAATGAATTTCAGTGCATAAAGGACAAGGGCGCAAGCCTAAGCTGAACAACTGTGCTCCCAATCCCTCCGGTGGCATTGGAGCAGAATCGTCATTCATCTCAAGTCAAATCAAATCAAATCAAATCAGTTTATTTCTAGAGCACAATTAATTACAACCTTTGGTCGTCCAAGGTGCTGTACAATAACAGTAGCAGGTAAAAAAACAAAAAAAACAAAAACAAAACAGAAATACACTACAATAAAAACAACAATATAAAACAATAGTAACAACAGTAAAAGTTTCCAAGAAAAAATAATTTAATAAAGCCTGGAACCGTCATTAGGGAATATTAAATGCACTCGGAAAAAGATGAGTCTTTAACATTGATTTAAAAATAGAGATAGAGTGGGTACTATTCTGATTTTAATGGTAACTCATTCCATAGTTTCGGACCCACAACTGCAAAAGCTCTATCGCCCCTGCATTTGAAACGGGATCGAGGTATTTGCAATAGAAGGCTGTCAGAATTTGAGCTAAGCTATCGGGTTTGGGCCTTAGTAGTTATCAGATCAGAAAGATATGGTGGCGCTAGGTTATGCAAGGTTTTATAAACAAAGACTAAGATTTTATAATCTATTCAGAAATGAGGTGACGCAGTGCTGCAGTAGGTAGTGCTGTCGCCTCACAGCAAGAAGGTCGCTGGTTCGAGACTCGGCTGGGTCAGTTGGTGTTTCTGTGTGGAGTTTGCATGTTCTCCCTGCATCCGCGTGGGTTTCCTCCGGGTGCTCCGGTTTCCCCCAGTCCAAAGACATGCGGTACAGGTGAATTGGATAGGCTAAACTGTCTGTAGTGTATGAGTGTGAATGAGTGCGTATGGATGTTTGCCAGAGATGGGTTGCAGCTGGAAGGGCATCTGTTGCGTGAAAACATATGCTGCATAAGTTGGTGGTTAATTCCGCTGTGGCGACCCCACATTAATAAAGGGACTAAGCCAAATAGAAAATTAATGAATTAATTAATTCAAAAATGAACCGGCAACCATTGTAGTGATCGCAATATTGGTGTGATGGCATCTGGGATGGACCATAACTCAGTGGAAATGTGTACTGTGGTCAGATGAAGAGCAAAATGCAACAACAAAGACTTCTTTCTGTTGCCCACATACTTGTTTGACCTGCTTGCAGAAAGAATGGGACAAAATTACACCTGAAACACTTCATCACTTTGTATCTTCAGTCCCTAAATGACTTTTTAGTCTTGTGAAAAGGAATGTATGTCAGTATGGTTAAAAAACACTATAGTATTTACTATAAATTACTATAGTATATTTTTATGAACTGAAATTAGATCTGGTAGCAGATATCGCAGCCTTTGTTACTTTTTACCTTGGATACTTTTTATTTTTTACCACTTTTTTGTTAACATTTATTATTTGTTTATGATATGTGTTTTCACATTCTGATTCCAATGCCTAATTATTAAAATTACTAAAATTAAATATTAGAAAGAATAAAATATTATGTTTTTTGGAAGAGTGTATTTGCATTGTTATTGGATTACATTCTTAGTCAATCTGGCATTATATAATGAATGAAATAAAATGGTCTTAAAATGACAATAATATCATTTATTGCAATATATTTTGGTGTAATTTATCATACAACAAAAAAATAGATATCGTAATTTAAATGAGGAGAGTTTTTAACTCAGAAACAATATCACATGCATCACATTTTAAAAAGGCAGATATCCCTTTGGAGCTCCTTATGGAAACTTGTGTTTTGTGCTTACCTTATGATTAAAGTTGTTGCACGTCTGCCGGTTCCCATCTCTGAATGAGTTTTAGCTACTTGTACATTAAGGTAGCGTTCAGAAAAACAAAATACTGTGAATAAACCTGACACAGAGGAGCATAAAAACCCGCTGCTAGCTAGCGTTTTGGAAGTGTTATTGCAGAGCAACACAAACAGCATGCAGAAGTATAAATGCACAGCTACGCTCAAGGCATGTGCCTTGGATCACGCTGAACACTTAATGCATTTTAAATCAGCCTTGGTGAGTTAATCCTTCTTCCTCTTACGTCTTCGTTTCCACTTGGGAAATCAATTGACCTGTTGAGTAGATGTAAATTTGTTTAAATTTATTATGCTCCTTTTTTATTTATCTGGTGTCTCTAGAATGTGTCTTTAAAGTTTCCGCTCAAAATAGCACACAAATCATTTATTATATTAAACTTTAAATGCCCATTTTTGATTGGAAGAAATAAAGGCACAGCCAGATACACTTGTGACTCTCATGTTTGGTTTCATAGCGTCTATCTCATGACAGGACATTGCAAACCCACATCATCATGAAAGTTTACTATCAGCGTGCATTTTAAAGCCTCTCAGCTTTATTTGTGATATACTATTTTATAAGCGTACACATCCTAATGTAGAGAAAGCCATCTGTCAGACAGTGCATGGCCTTTGAGTATTAAACTCCTCTTTAGCCTTTTTAAAGTTCTCTGCAGCGTCTTACAGCACTTAAACGGTCAAATGCACAGAAGGTTATATAGCAAACACATAAAGGTCACAGAAACACAGTTGGTTATGTCTGTGATCCTAAACAGCTGGGAAATACATTTTAGATGTGTGAAAGCTTATGCTAGATTTGTGTATTAAAATGGCAGAAGCGTGATATAGAGTACCTGAGGTTTTTACTACGAATTAAACTACAGACAAAAAACAAAATCACGCACTGTTTTTGACCGAATAAAGAATGTATACTCTGTTAGTAGGATTGCATTTCTAACTTGAATTCGGGGATCCTACTGATCTATGCTAATTGGGCAGATCGCCACAGTGGGGAAATCTGTAGCAGCATTCTGTAAAGCCTCATGCACTACAGGATGTTTATTGCACATGCTTATCGCAAGCATTTTTGAGATATTTTTCTACATTCATGCCCAAGTGATTTTTACGGCTGATTAGCTGAATGAATATGTCATCATTCTCTTATCTGACACTTAGTGAAAAACATGAAATACATAGTGTTGTGCTAGTTACTGAAAAATAGTTTCTATTTACAGTTACTTTATTCGAGAAGTAAATCAAGTAATTTATGGATTACTTACACCAAAAAGTTATGCATTACTGTTAAAAGTCATTTTAGAGTTACTTTTCCAAAGAACATTTTTAATGCTCCTATTATGCCCTTATAACGTCTCTTCAGGGCTGTATGGAAAATACACTGTTGATCAGCTTCACAACTTTAATTAATTTGCATTCTCACAACTAAAACACAAAACAGATTTAAACAAAAAGTAATTTGTAAACACTAATTTATTTGAGTCAAACCAAAAATATCACAAGGTGATAAACCAGCTGAATAATATATTTAAAAACAAAAAAACAAAAACTAAAGTTGCTTCAGGATCATAAAAGTTGTTGTATTTAACAAAATCTTACAATGAATAAATAAAAGTAATCTGAATTATCATTCAGAATCAATGTGGTGAAACTCAGCACCAGAAAACTACTATTATAGACGACCATAAATTGTATGCATTTTAAACGAAACAAAAACATAACAGCTGCTCAAAAACTGGTATGGCAGCAACTAATAGAAAGCAAGCTGGGCATATTCAAAGTGCAAAATCTGCTGTTGTATACAGCTATAAACATTTGTAAAACAAATAAATAAAAAATAAAGCACTGCATTTTTTTTTGCCATACAGATAACAAATGTGCTTATTTAGTTGAAACAACAAACATAGTAGGATTAGTAATAGTCATTAATAAGGGTAATTTTAATAGTCTCTCGGTTTCTTGTGAGCACACTTCGTGTACCTCGCTCACATTTGCTCTCTGCATTCGCTTGACTTTTGTCCAGTCTGGTGCCTCATACACGACGCGTCTTCTTTACAATCCTACCAAAAAGACTTTTTAGGAGGCCGATAAGCGTTTTAACATTTATTGTGAATTGTTTGGATAAATGCGAGTTCGTTACTGTCTTTTTATAAAGTGCTTTAATGTAAGCCCTGACTATGGTGCAGAACTCTTGATGAGCTGGCAGATCCTGCCTGAAAATGAAGGCAGGGCAAAGTGTGGAGATGAGGCCGACGTGGTGGTGGTGATGGTGGTGGGGAGGATGTAGGGAAACTTCCACAACGTCGAATACAGCGAAACAGATTGTTTAGATGGGCTTGTATGTAGCATGCTTGGTTGTTATAGGCTGACTAGATAATTATTATGAATGACGTGACATATCGGTCTTCCTGGCAGAACTATCGCTAAAGCTTTCATTGGCTAGTTTGCATCCACCAATCCCATAAATTGCTGCTGTGAGCAGGAAGATGTGGGCTAGACTGCAGCAAAATTAATTAACTTACCAAGTAACGGACAAACGCATCATATTGTAACGATAACAGAGTTACTAAATGTAAAAAGTAACGCGTTACAGTATTAGTTACTGTCAAAAGTAATGCCATTACAGTAACCCAATACTAGTAACGCGTTATTGCCCAAAACTGGAAATACACCAGTACACGAGGTGGCTTTGCAACACTATGCTTCTGACACAGAAGTCACCCTCGCACTTTTTCTTTGTGTATTTATAAGATAAGCTTTTTACTTCTGTTTAACCTTCTCCACTACAGCACACAAACACCTGGAAAAAGGTACAAGCCATGAAAGAAAATGAAGTGAAATGATACTCGCCATCAGATCCTGTTTGATCTGCAATTCATGTGTGCTCAGCTAAACTGTTTAGTGCTTGAGCACCACTAAGTCGTGTTTTACTGTATCATCATCAGCAGCTTAAGGCCACATTGTTAATTTTGTCAACAAAAATAGTTTGACACTAACATAAACTTGACAGAAACGTAACTGAATACAAGTGTTCTGATCTTCTTGTCTAATGAACGAACAGCACAATACAGGAGATTTTAACATGATGTTAAACCAAAAAAAAATGAAACAAAAACAAGCCAGATACATTTTTTTATTTAAATGCGTAGTGTTTTGTGCATTGGTATGCACACTTACATTAGTTATCCTTTGTTTACCTTGGTCATGAGGAAGAGGTCTGCGCGGGACTGATTTTTTAGTCTCGTTCCAGTCAGGTTTTATTCCGCTCCAGAGCACTCCTGCTGTATATTCAGTCTTTGTTCACCAGCTGCCCGCTTACAAAAATTTTCTACCCGACCTGACCATTTCTGCTAAATTTAGATCCGATTTCCAAAATCTCACGTTTAAATTGGGTACTACTAAAAAAGCAAGATTGTAAGCTAAATGTCAGTTTTGTTTGGCCCCTTGGATAAGACATAAGTGCCATAAGTGTTATTATATGCATGTTTATATTTGTTTGAATAAAAACAAGTTTAGATTTGTCCACCTGTTGGGTTTTGGAGACGTCTACATCACCATATAGGGCATAAGAATGGGATGTGTATTTGGATATAACTTTTTTTTTACCAAACTTGGTTATTATTGTTCAATTTTTAATTTACTGTAAGTAAGAACTGAATTTACAGTTTTGAAACAAATCTTTGCGCTTAACAAACTAAATTAAATATGTAGGCTAATGGATGTCTTCAGTAGAGTGCGTACAGCATCGTTTCATTATCCACGAAAGTAAAGGAGTAAAGTAAAGAGTAAAAGTAAAATAAAGAGAAAGAAGCCAAATGGAGGAGGCTCGTTCTTTATCCTTGTGCTGCAGATGGTCTGTTTAACTGTTTTCTTGCTAGTGAAGTGTTCTGTTTTTCCACTTACAATGTCCGCCATGTAAATAGCAAATGCAGCAAAAGACTTTTAAAGGGAATGGGAGATAAGACTCTAATTGGTTTAATGCACAATATTCTCAAAACACGCCCATAACTCATTAAGAGTATAACTTAACCCTGTTAGCGTATTTTTTGTGGATTCAAACATCCCCTAAATGCGTTTGGCCATGTGATTTAGACTTTGCGCCTACATCAATTAAAAAATAGAGCCCCTCACCTACTTCTCCTCGCAATCATAAGCTCTTTCAAGTGACTTTAATTCTGTATCAACATGCCTCTCCGTTCCTGCAGCCGATATCGGTTGTCGATTCTCTGTAGATTTTAGAAATATTGCAACTGCGTTTTTGTTCCTCTGTTTCCACCTCTCCTCATTCAAAAGTCTGGTCTCAGCGCAGCAGATAAAAGCCCTTATCAAATATTGTGTGCGCTCAGCTGAGCGTGGCCTTCTAATCTCAACCTGTGTCTGTTCAAGGGGCATCTGAATACCAGCTGCCCACCAGACTGTGAGAGGCAAGGTGCATCGATGGCTTCCAAGGCGCCTAGTTAAAATGCAGGTCGTGGAATGTTTATGAGCCCTCATTTTTTTCACCTTCTCCTAAACACCCGTAGAGAGGCTCTATCACAATGAAGAAGAGCAAGATTGATGTGCTGCACGTTTTCTAGAATAGACGAGCTTGCTGCCTCATTGTGGATTTCTCTCTGGGCTGCTCTGGAGGGAAAAGCCGGGTCTCGTTCGTGTCTTTGTTGGTGCGCGGCTGTATGCGATACGCTCGCAGTGGAGGGGTCAGATATAAGCCCGGCTAATTCCTGCAGACAGCAGGTATTGTTGCTTTATTGTAACAAATTGATCTGAGACCACTCTCGACTGGCGCTGCATGATGAAGTAGGCTGGAGTCTTTTGTGCACATTAATTATCTTTAAAATAAATATGACAATGCCAGCACTCGATGCGGTGGGACTGCCACTTCAACGAGCCGCACTCGTGCTTTTTGTTCGTAGGTGTCTTGTAAAGAGATTCTCTATCACAGGAGTATGGAAACACAATATAAAACCTCTGCAGGCTAATATATCCATGGCTCGGAGACAAAACACAGGCGTTGTAAATTTAGATGTGTTTCATAGGAAGTTTTGCATGAGAGCAGGGGTCGTTATTCACTGTGGTGAGTCTTAAATCTGCGTCACTGAGGGAATGCGTGTTTTTATTGTGTTTGTGGCTGTGTTTGCATATATGCAAGTGTGATTTAGATTCATATGGAAATGTTGGACCACCTTGTTTATATTTATATATTTGGCAGACTCTTTTTCAAAGAGCAGCTGAAAGTGGATGTATTTCTTATAGATCAAAAACAAGGCCTTAGTTTGGTTAATGCTACTTTATATTTAAGGTATAGTCATGAATTACAAAGAAATGTGTAAAAAGTTTCAGATGCCCAATACATTATTTTAGTTTAGCGATTATGCACGCATTTTTATGCCCAAAACATTTCAGAAATTTTTATTTATTTATTTTAGTTTATTTTTGCATTTGAAAAGGTTACATTTACATTTATTAATTTAGCATACACAACAAATGATTCATCATATAGGCACGAGGCAAATAATTAAAAGAAGTGATAGTAATACAAACTTTCTAGCCATTCACAGCCATATTACCCTGCAGCCCAAGACCAGTTACTTGCTGAAGCTAAGCAGGGCTGAGCCTGGTCAGTACCTGGATGGGAGACAACATAAGGAAACTAGGTTGCGTTGAAAGCTGTGTTAGTAAGACCAGCAGGAGGCACTAAACCAGTGGCCTATTTGAGTCCTAATGCCCCAGTATAGAGAAGGGGATAATATAGTGTCAGTGAGCTGCATCTTACCAATCATAGCCTCCCAATCATCCCCATCTACCAAGTTGGCTCTGTCTCTACACTCTTCCAATTGCCGGTGTGTGGAGAGCGCACTGGCGCCGTTGTCCTGTGGCTGCCGTCACATCATCCAAGTGGATGCTGCACACTGGTGGTGGTTTGGAGTGACCCCGCTCATGATTGTGAAGCGCTTTGAGTCTAAAGCCATACACATTAAATGCTTTATATAATTACACATATTAAATTACATTGTTTGAACTGAAATAAAAGTCAGAAAATGTAAAGTTTAAAGAAACAGTGAACACAGTTTCAATGAACGGAGTCACTCAGTCAGTATCAGTCAGCATTGGTTTTATTTATTTATTTATTTTTTTGCTGAACTAATGGAATATTTCAATGAAAATTTGTAAGAATATAACTTTAAATTGTATGTTTAAAATATATATTTTAGCTACCTTTCTAGCAAAAATATTTTATAGATTTTACATATCCATATCAATCCAGAAATTATGGGGATATAGCACCAAGGTGCTCGCAGCAATTCCCGACTCGAGGTCCTTTGCCAATCCTTCCCCTATCTCCCCACACTTTCCTGTCTGTACATCTCTACTGTTCTTTCAATAAAAGTGAAACCCCCTAAAAAATAATTGTTAAAAAATAATATGGAAGTTGAGTAATATTCTAAATCAATAATAAAAAACAATTAAATAAATGTATTTCAAAAACTTAATATGCAATTGTAAAGGAAAAAATTATTATTATTATTATTATTATTATTATTATTATTATTATTAATAATAATAATAATATTCATAAAATGTTTACATTTATTATATTATTTGCACTGGTCTCAGATTTTAACCACAATCCTAATAATTTTTTCATTTGCTTTTCCCTTGGCTTAGTCCTTTTATTTATTCAGGGGTCATCACAGCAGAATGAACCACCAACTATTCCAGCATATGTTTTACACAGCAGATACCTTTCTAGCTGCAACCCAGTACTGGGAAACACCCATACACTCTCACATTCACACTCATACACTACGGCCAGTTAGTTTCTCCAATTCCCCTACAGCGCATGTACTGTTTGAACTGTGGGGAAAACCTGAGCACCCGGAGGAAACCGAAGTGAGAATATGCAAACTCCACACAGAAATTTTAACTGACCCAGCTAGGACTCGAACCAGCAACCTTCTTGCTGTGAGGCGACAGTGCCAACCACTGAGCCACCATGCCACCCCACAATCCTAATCAGAAAAGCATAAATATTTCTTATACAGCAGATCTCTGTTAATGTGTACTGCAGCTGTTCTGCACTTTATCCTGCATGTCAGTGATTTAATTTCAATCGCAAATGGCACTACGGGTATTAAGTCACTCTGGCATATATGTAAAAATGCAACAAATAAATGTACAGAATGTGCTTGAAGCTCACACAAGGGAACGACACCCGCTGTCAAGTGGAATATTGAAGTGGCACTTGTGTAACAGTGCAGGCTCCCCCTGAATAAAAAGACATGGCGAAATGATAAGCAAACCCTCTCTAGTGCCTGTGTGCCATTCCCTAGTTTCCCATCAAATGCTCTTCACTTCATTTGTTGCTATATCTGCGTTTGTTGCTGAATGCACACACATACACACAGAAATCGGTGTAGATGAGAGAGTTGTCAACTCTGGGCACTTAACCAAACCGTAATATTGAGCTGTAAGGCTTATGTCTGTAGTTTGTAGTCTTTTACCCTGTAGGGATTTGCCTTCCTAGATCCTCAAAGGAAACACTGCTCATCTTGCGGTTTATATTCCAGCCCAGCCCTCGAGCCCTGGGCAATCGCAGAAATCAGTGTAAAGTGTTCACAAATTAACCGTCGCCGCTCCTCCTCCTGATGTGTTATGCTGCATTTTTAATGCACAATAAGGAGAACACAGGCTGGAATAGACAAATGAACCAAAAGAAGGGATCTGAATTAGGGTTTCCAGTTATTTGATACAAAAATTTACGCAATTAATTGTGCCTTTGCGAAACTTCATTGCTTCATTCATCACAACATTGATTGCTGTGGATTGTAGGTTTTGTTGAATATACAGCTGAGGGCAAATTTATTAGCACTCCTGTGAAATTTTCATATATATATATAGGCAGTTTTATTTATAGGTCAGAATTAAAAGCCCCCCTTTGATTTTTTTTTTCATTTTTTAAATATTTCATAAATGATGTTTAACAGAGCAAAGAAATTTTCACAGTATGTCTGATAATATTTTTTCTTTTGGAGAAAGTCTTATTTGTTTCATTTTGGCTAGAATAAAAGAAGTTTTTAATTTTTTAAACACTATTTTAGAGACAGAATTATTAGCCCCTTTAAGCTATATTTTCTTTTGATAGTCTACAGAACAAGACATCATTATACTATAACTTGCCTAATTACCCTAACTTGCCTAGTTAAACAAATTAACCTAGTTAAGACTTTAAATGTAACTTCAAGCTGTATAGAAGTGTCTTGAAAAAGATCTAGTAAAATATTGCTTACTTTCATCATGGCAAAGATAAAATAAATCAGTTATTAGAGATGAGTTATTAAAACTATAATGTTTAGAAATGTGTTGAAAAAGTCTGCTCTCTGTCAAACTGAAATTAGGGAAAAAATAAACAAGCAGTCTAATAATTCAGGGGGGCTAATAATTCTGACTTCAACTGTATATATATATATAAAGATATGACGAGATCTCGGACTACGAGATCTCACAAGACTAAATGGCAACGAGATTTCTCGTCGAGGTGAAAAGTTGCCTCGTGAGTTGTGATGTTATGATGGAGCATTGAGAGTGAATTTAGCACTGAAGATTGAAGGCAGGCAGGACCGGAGAGGGACTCCTTTTCAGCCCTGGAGTTTCAAGCCTTGACCGGCCCATCCATTCACGACTGACTATATTAAAATAACATCATTTCCAATTCAGTTTCTAATGACACTATCAAGTCTTTTTCAAGGAAACAGCTACTTTAGAACTTCAAATGTTTTTCATAAATATGAGAACATTAAAGGGTAGCTAAATCTCCAGCACTATTCTTTAAAACAGCTTAATGTCCTTTCCAGCAATATCTGAATATATATTCTGCGCAAAATTCTTTAGATATCACGTCCTTTGTAGCGCTGGTCACACAAAAAATAAAAATAAAATATGTACACCTATAAAAGTAACCCAAACAGCATTATATGTCTTAACACTTAAAATAAAAAATAAAAAAATAAAAATAAATGAATAAATTACTCAGGAGAGGTTCGAACTTGGGTCAGTGGCGTCGTAAAGCAACGTGTTGACCACTAGACCACAATGGCGCTGTTATGCAGGTGCGTCTAGAATAAAAAGCAATAACCACAGTATTATTAATTAATTATTTATTAATGTATTGAATTGTCTGATTTTCATTGAGCAGGTATAATATTTATTAATATTAATTATTCTAATTCTTATATTCACTAAGGTGCCGCTGTTTGAGGTCGAATGACAATTGCATAATCATTAACCTGCAGGCTGCATTTTGCTTACGGTGTGATAAATAAAAAATAAATAAATAAATAAAAAGAGCTGAGCTGCGGCAAAATAATGAATAAAAAGAGTGTGGCTATTGTCAAATAAATAAATAAAATAAATAAATGAAAAGTGTGACTGCTGAGAGTACAAGCAGCTAGGGACACCGGCTCTCGCCGCCAAAATACGTACAGGCAATGGGAATTCTCCCGGTCCTCCCGATTAGCCAATCTGGGCCTGGAGGCAGGATTGGATTAGAAGCGCACATCAAGTGCTTTGCACACACCTGACAGGCTGGCCTCAGAGTTGTGCATCACTTGTTTGGGGCGGTTGAGTGTGACGTAACTGTTTTTGCTTCACCGGAGTACAACTGCAGCCACATGCATTAGCCACGGCTCTAACATGACAAGATGGAATAGCACTTTAGATATGTTTAAAGCCATAATTGTCGTAAACACTCAACAAATTAGGACATGTGGAGTATTCTTATTACAGTCGCATTATTAAAGTGCAGTACAGACATGTAAACACCTTCATCAAACTATTACCATTGTGTAGGACTCTTAGCTACATTTTGCGACAAGATAAACAATATACACTCAGCTGTTTGACACTTCTCTACACCCATCAAGTCAGTGAAAGACAAAAGACACACATCTCCTCCGAGTGCGTGCGCACACACACACAAACATACACATACACACAGACACACACACAGTGAACTCCTGTGCATGTCAAGCAGTGTTTGCATGACTTAATGGCACAAGTCTTGTCTCGTCTCGTGGAGTGAGCGTCTCGTCACATCGCTAATATATATGTATATATTCCAAGTAATGTCTGATAGAGTAAATAAAAAACGTTTACAGTATTTTCTATTATGTTTTTGGAGAATTTCTTTTAGTTTGGCTTGAATATCGATATATAATATGTTTTTTGATTGATTAAAGAACAAACTACTGTTGTCCAAAGACTTGTAAAGTTAACCTGACCTAGTTAACCTAATAAACCTAAAGACAAAAGAAATGAGTTATTAGTAATCAGTTATTAAAACCATTAGTTAAAAAAGTGTTGAAATATTTGAAAAAGGATACATATTTTCACAGAAGGGTCGATATTTTGACTTCAACCACATGGAAATAAAAATTATACTAACTTTTAAAGTTCTTTTATTATGTTTAATCAGTGAATAAATGTCTTTACAGAGTGGGAGTAATTAGATAATTTATACTGTCCTAAAGAAGCTGCTTATCATCTTTAAATAAAATAAGAAAAAAACGCCTTCCATTTTAATATCATCCTCTGATATCGATATACCAACACAGCTGTATAATTTTAATTACACAATTGTAATTCACTTGACATGTAGTACTCAAAAGCAAAACCCCATCAGCCAAAAGTGAATCAAATGTGCCAATATATTACAATATAACCTTTTTTTATTGTTACACTTTTTAATGTCTTTGCCAGCAGAATGGAAACCTGAATTTTTGCTTAAGTGGGCTGAAATATATTTAAAGGGTTTCAATATGAACATTATTGAAAAATCAATTTACGAAAGTAAATGAGGGTGAAATATTAAAATTTCAATAAAAACATTTAGCCAAATTGATCACAAAAATGAAAGCCAGAAATGTCCATAAGGATGCTCAAGGCTTAACTGCCTTTTTTTTTTCTTCTTCAGTGCAGACTCCAAGAAAACTCAGAGTTTCTTACTGGTTTAGGTTGCATTCCTCTTCACTGAATATTATCATCCTAAGTTATATTATCTGGAGCAAAGGAACTTTGATTAGCTCTTATAGGCGTCTGAGTGAAAAGCATTTTCCTTTCCGTCTTTTAAAAACACTTTTGCAAAAAGCCCGAATTTATGCATTCAGGAGTCTTCAGGTGTTACATAATAACAGATTAAACTTTCAAGAGGCATTTTCATGCATGTTTAATGTTCAACTGGGATTTTTTAGAAATTTGTAGCCGCAGTTAAGTTATGAAGAACCTACTTTTGAATCTCTGTTATCGGTGTGTGTGAGATTTGATTTGGTCTCCTGCAAGTTTAATCAGCACATATTACTTATGCATACATTTCATAAGTTGTATTTAGATACATTTAAGTTTTTCTGTGCCATGCTGGTCATTTTAATGTTTAATTTTTCTGTATACTAATGTACAAGACTGTAAAAAAAAGTCTGATGAAAGTCATTAGAAGTGTGAAAACAAACATCATTATTTCTTGCATGTACATTTGGGTGTCTGGTTGTTAATGTGCATAAAATGGAACAAAAATTAAACCCGTACTGTTTTAGCTCATTTAGTTTAGTAGGTAATATATGCAATTTATTTCCTCAGAAATGTACAAAAACAAGTTTTCTGTTTAAATAGTACTTGAATAAGATACACCACCCCGATGAAAGTACAGTAATCAAGTGCAGTTACTCAAATATGTTACACCCCTGTAGATTATAAAAATAGCTGAATGTCATATGAAGCTAAATGGTATATGAAGCTGAAAATATGCTTTGTGAAAAAAACAAAAATCATTGGTTCTTGCATGTTAAACACTTTCACTTGTGTGTCTATTTGTATGTGCATAAAAAACAAACAAGCATAAAGGATTTATTCATTCATTAATTTTCCTTCAGCTTAGTCCCTTTATTTATCAGAGGTCGCCACAGCAGAATGAACCACCAACTTATCCAGCATATGTTTTATACAGTGGATGCCTTTCACTTATAACACTTCTACACCATACATTCACACACATACACTAAGGCCAATTTAGTTTATTTAATTCACATATAATGCATGTCTTTGGACTGTGGGGAAAACCAGAACACTCGGAGGAAAAAACCCAATGAAGGGAAAACATGCAAACTCCAACTGGCCCAGCCGCGACTTTCTTGCTGTGAGATGACAGTGCTAATCACTGAGCCACTGTGTCGCCCAAAAATTTTTTTCTATAATATAAAAAGGTATTGAAAATGTATCTAAAAAGTAAACAAAGATATATATATATATATATATATAACTAACAGTGTTTTGTTTAAAAGAAATAAAATAAAAATATTTTTTTTCAGAAATGTACCAAAGTAAAAGGACAAGTTGTCAAAATTAGATTGTACTTGAGTAAATTACAAATACCAAGGTAAACACTTAAAGGGATAGTTCACCCGAAAACGAAAACGCTAGCATTTTCAAAAACCTCCACTTTGAATTTTTTTTTATTATTATTCATGCAAATTTGGCATGGTTTTCAGTTAGAAAAAAACAATGTCATGTGAACAAACAGGCAAAATCTAAAAAACATTCTTATTTTTAGCTGAAAACATTGTCATATAAATTTTGTGTTGTCAAAAGTATAGAGTTTGGTATTTTTCGTTACTGAATTTTTAAAAACACCCATTTCCTGCTAACATTTGAGCCCTTTTGAGTGTGTTCTTAAACACCACTGATGGGCCATTGTGTTCATGTGCTCAACAGAAATTATTGTGATTGACCGTGAAGGTCATCACTTTATTGCTCTTCTGCAATGTTCACTGAGTGCAATCACAGACACGCGGACAATGGAATATATAAAATTCCAATTGATCATCTGGTCTGTCTATTAGATGACACACTGATCTTCATGGCTTTGAAATTCTTCAGTGTCTGTGTATCTCTGTTTGCACTCGGTAAACCAAGGCCAACTGATGACCGTTCCCAGCCAGTCACAGTCATTACTGTTGAACACGTGAACACAATGGCCAATCATCGGTGTTTAATAACGTGCTCAATTGTTAACTGGATGTTTAATAAAAATTTCTGTCCCAATTGGTACCAAATTCGATACTTTTGACAACCCTACGGCACATATGAAGAAAGAAACTTTAAAGGGCACCTATTTTACATCTTTTTCAAGAGTTAATATAAGCCTTTTGGTCTACAGATTGTCTCTGTAAAGTTTCAATACCCATTAGATAATTTCTTACACCTTTCTGAAGTTTGTAATTTTCAGTTCTGAGCACCTTGTAGCTGTTTTTGTTGCCTGTGCCTTTAAAGCAATGAGCTAGTTCTTCCCGCCCATCTTTCCTACATGCCTGTCAGAGTGTGTCTCCATCTCTTGCTGCATCAGATAAACAGCACAGTGACAGACATGAAGGAAGCAGATTTCATGTAATACTACAGTAAGAACTTTCCCAATGATTATTTGATGTATTTGCTGTGGAGTCAATTCAAGCCTTTCTGTGACAATGAACTACACACAATGTCATTACACAAAAAAACAATGGAAACAGACACACAGCACACGCATTTAACTTTGCACTGTTTTTGCATGGCAAAAGTGACCGCGTACACGTTAATATCCATAGATCAGGATCAGGAAAAGGGTTTCGAGAGAGAACAGACACCTCCTCCTCACCATTTCTGCTAGTTGCAAAACTGACACCTGGAGGGGTGTGGCTAAGTATGTTAGCTAACATGTGAGCTAACAAAATCATTTGGTTAGTTTTGACTTCATTTGTTCTTCCGCTGATACTAATAGATCTCTATCTTTATGTTTTTCCATCTCTGTGCAGAGGATGAGCTGTAGTTATCTCCTGTGCACCATTCTGCTGTTTGTTGCTGTTTTACTGGCCGTGACAGTAACCGGGATCATCCTCCTGATGAACCATTACCAGGCTCCCAGCGGCCCCGATGGCCCCCCGCTCATCAGCACCAATCAGGACGAGGGAAATGCCCTGGTGACCATCGAGCGGGGCGATGGCTCCCGCATCAACATCTTCATCGACCCCAACTGTCCCGACTACAACAATAACTTCCTGCGTCTGGAGGGGGTTCAGACCTCACTGCTGCACTCACTCACCGACCACGACACTGATCTGAAATCAGTGAAAGGCCAGGATCGGGCTCTGCTGGTTAAACTGGCTGAGGAGGTGGCCAAACTGTCCGCTCATGCCAGCCAGCTGAAGATGGAGTACAACGCTTTGAGGCAAGGCCAGGGTAACATCGGGCAGGAGCTCAGCACACTGCAGACGGAACAGGGCAGACTCATACAGGTCAGTTTTCACTGAGGCCTTCCTGATATTGTGTGATGCTAGAAACGATGAGGTTATAAACATTGAATATCATCAAACTCAAGTTATCAAACTGAACTCAAAAATTCTATTTAATGTATAATGTGATTAGATTTTTGTCCCGAAATTGTAGAGCCCTAAAATGTTGCTTCAAAAAACAGACATGCCGAATCGGCCTGAAATGAATTTGTCACCTGTGTTTCTCATTTTATCCACTAAACAAACATCCAGTACAAACCAGCTCTGAACTTCTGGCATGAATAACTTTGCAAAACCAAGATTTTAAAACACAACAATGTCGACAGAATGAATGGCACCTTCGTCAGAGGTGCTGGCATTGTTTTAGTGGCTTATTCACTGAAGGACTTATGCAGATTTGCTAGAAGTGTGGATGCGGTAGTTGGAAATGCTGTACTCTGTGTGATCTGGCAGATTCTGCGATGCAGGTGCCTGATTCAGCTCACTTCACCTCACTCGTCTGGATTTATGCCGGCTCATAATGGAGCAACTCTTCTAAATTTGGTTTGCCGTCTGCTTTCTGTGGGCAGTAATACTGTGGCCTTAATAGTGCCAGACACAAGGGTTTTGTAAATGCTGCATCATCTAAAATAAGCTTAATTTCATTTACATTCATTTAATGTACTCTACATAAAAACATTGACCTGATTTGTGGTGAAAATGATTATAGCTTAAATAGTTATGAAGTGTTCCTATTTAGCGTTTGATTGAATGTTTTGTTTGTGGTTTGTGCTGAGGCTTTATATAAATTCATCAAACATAATTCAAAGTAATGCTGTGACAACAACATCTTGGTTAATACAGAAACCACATGAATTTTGTGTAATATTAATTATGGTACTTTTTAAGTGACGGAAATCACTAACTATTTACAAAATATTATGGTTTATACATTTTTTACTTTTATACAAAATATTTAAACATTTACATTTTATTATCTAAAAAGATCTAAAAAGACTTATATATTATACATGTGTTATTATAGTATATATAACCTTCCTAGTTAATCTAGTTAAGCCTTTAAATGTCACTTTAAGGTGTATAGAAGTGTCTTGAAAAATATTTAGTCAAATATTATTTACTGTCATCATGGCAAAGAAAAAATAAATCAGTTAAACAGAAATTGGGGAAAAAATAAAAAGGGCAGCTAATAATTCAGGGGGGCTGCTAATTCTGAATTCAACTGGATATATATATATGGTACTTTTTCTGGTACTTGTATGGCATAATAATATATAATAATAATATAGTATTGACATTTTTTTAATTTACATTTAATATTATTGTAAATTTTATAGTAAGTTGTATGCACATTTATAGAATTATGAATTTTAAATAAAATTATTATATTGTTTATCATATAATTGTACTCTGAGGCATTAATAAATATATATGAGCAATATCACACGAGTAGTCATGCAATATGGCTGTATATCGCACTAGTGGGAGGCGTGTGTTGGCACGAGGCCACTGGCAGTATCACCAGTGTTGATATACAGCCATATCACACTGCTGCTGATGTGATATTGTAAGATGTTACATTCATACAACAGTTTGACGGCATACTTGTGTATAAAAAAGACAATCAAACATGGAGAGTCTCAAACATCCTTTTGGACAAAGAACTACTTTCTATCATTTATTATTTATTCACATCTGCATTTGACCGTCAGAAACCATTGCTTGAAAAAACAATTCTTTAGAGCTAGTATTTGAATGATTCTCTTGCGTAATGTCTAAAGTGACAAAACAGGTGATTTTGCTCACATTTTAGGTTTATAAGGCTAAACAGCATGAAATGCCATCAGTCTACAGAGATTTCCCAGTATTTCTCTGTTTCAATCAGGAGATCACAATAATTACCCTAAAAAAGCCAAAGCAAAGCAAACACTAACCAATAACGATGGTTTAAATACAGCACCACAACATACAAAAGAGAGAGATTGACTTTAAATGTCATTTACCTGTTTTATAAAGTTTTGATCAGCTGTGATTTAAATTAGAAAAAGAAAATGCTGAGTTTTTCTCTCCTAAGGACTTATTGTGCAGTCTCTGTCGCCGTGTTGTAGTGCAAACAGCTTTGCTCTGCTCAGTATGACAGGCTAATGGAGGCCGACACGTTGTATCTACGAAATTCTAAATATTTAAAAAAAGGCACTTTCCTTATAAATAATCTGCATAGTTGCAATCTAAACAACTACATTCTTGCCCTAAAAATCCTCAAAATTCTATTATGTTGTCCAACAGCTGCAATATTTGTCAAACTGTAGTGAGTTAGTGTAGAATTGCTTGTAATTCTGTGTGGGCGGATGAATACAGAAGGGTGAAGAGGCTGAATGAGTGCTGTCATTGCAGAATATCGCACAGCTATCAGCCAATCAGATTTGAGGACTATATTTATTCAATTAGAAATTATATTAAAGAATATTATTAAAATTTTAATAACTTTTAGTTGCATAAAACAACAAATCAATTCTTGTTTGCAATTATTTTTGCTTTCATGTCATTTAATAGCATCTGTTTTTCCAGTGAACAGACCTTGACTCCTTCCACGTTCACAGTTTGCTGAACTTTTTACTGATAGCATTTTTTAAAATAGTCTGCCTCAACTTAATAAGTACCATAGAGCCTCTCCTTCACCTGTGTCATTATTATAAAAGTGTTCATCAGCAGCGTCTGCACTGTCAAGACGAGAGAGTGTAAAAAATCCCAAGCACCATTACTCACAATGTCCCAACAGCACCCGCTTTATGACCTTTTATGAGAGCAACACTCAGTGATTACAGCAGACGGGGAGATTATTTATTCATGACAGTAATTTGAGACTGAAATACTAAGGTTTCTCAAACATTCAACAAATCTTCCAGTGTTTACAACATACCATTTGTCTCTTCCGCAAATATGTTGTTGGCATAGTAAAAATCTTTATGAGCTTTTTCTGTGTGATGAACAGCTTTATCTGTCTCTTTTCTTTTTTGGTTTTTGAATGGAAAAAAAATGCACTAGCGGGGGATTGAGCTCTCACTCCTCCACCGTATGCCAGCAGCCCCAGCGGGCACACACCTCATTTACACTGAGCGTTTGAAGATCAGATGACAAAAAACACACTGCAGCTCAGTGCTGTCAAACACTCCAGGACTTCATTTCATGTGGCACAGGAGAGCTCAGTCCACCAAATGATGACTCTATGAAAGCCATCCCACTAAACTATTTGGATATGATAATGTAGTGATTTGTTTTTGGTGAAGTGCTTTGTTTATTACTCAAAAATATATGTCTAATTTTTAACGTTTAAGAAAGTAATAGCTGTTGGAATTAAAAGTATATAATAGGCGTATGAAAAAGATACAAAACTATTTGTGTTTATGTCTGGTTAGTTGTGTGTATCATATCCAATTGCATTAGTTTTTTTAAATTAATATTTAAAAAAATATAAAAATAGCTAAAATATAAAATATTAATAACAAAATAAGAGATTAACACGTCACCATTTTTTCTCAGAAAACATATTTCTAAAGGTGCTGTTGACTTAAGTATTTCAACGGATGTTAGTAACAATAAAATAAATCCATATATGCAAGAAAACAATCTAATTAGTTTACAAAATGAAATGACACAGGGAAAAAGTATTGAACGCATGAAGAAAGGAAGGTGTAGAAAGGCAGTGAAAGTCCAGACAGCAGCTGAAATCTCTCAGTAGCTATTTAGCAGCCTTCTGCTCTTCGTCAGTGTAAATGAATATTCGCTGCTTCAGTCCAACATCTACATTATCAGAATGATGAAGATAATTCTAGAGTGGACATTTCAGCAGAAAAATGATCCAAGACACAGCCAAAGAAACTCTCAAATGCTTCCAGAGAAAGAAAATTAAGGAATGGCCCAGCCAATCACCTGCCTTGAATACGATAGAAAAAACGAATTAAAGATCAGATTTGATAGATGAGACCCACAGAACCATCAAGATTTTTACACTCTTGTTGAAGTCTGTGCAAGCATCACACCTGAACAATGCATATAACTTTATTCTCCAATGTAGGTATATTTAAGCTGGCAGCACCAAAACGCTGCCTTTATATGAAGTATTAAATACATTTCAGTAGTTCTGTACTTTATCATTGTGTTATTCTAGTGTTATTACAACTATTTTTTACAAGAATTTTTGTTTTACTTTATTTTATGCTAACGTATGTATTGTGTGAGTTTTTACCAAAACCTGGTTCAATTCCATGTCAACTGCTTCTTTAGAAATATTATTACTAGAAAAAAAACGATGTGTTCAATACTTATTTTCCCCACTGTAAACGAGAACACACAATCACAAAGATGTGTACAGAGCCGTTCATCACACAGGAAAAGCTCATAAAGATTTTTACTATGCCAACAACATATTGGTGGAGAAGATAAATGGCATGTTGTAAACACTGGAAGATTTGTTGAATATATATTGATTTATAAGTCAGAATTATTAGCCCCCCTTTGAATTTTTTTCTCTTTTTTAAATATTTCCCAAATGATGTTTAACAAAGCATGTAAATTTTCACAGTATGTCCTATAATATTTTTTCTTCTGGAGAAAGTCTAATTTGTATTATTTTGACTAGAATAAAAACAGTTAAACATTTTTTAAACAGCATTTTAGGGACAAAATTATTAGCCCCTATGGGCTTCATTATAAACCATCATTATAAAATAACTTGCCTAGTAACCCTAACCTGCCCAGTTAACCTAATTAACCTAGTTAAGCCTTTAAATGTCGCTTTAAGCTGTACAGAATTGTCTTGAAAAATATTGAGTAATATATTATTTACTGTCATCATGGCAAAGATAAAACAAAACAGTTATTAGAGAAAAGTTATTAAAACTATTATGTTGGAAAAATCCGCTCTTTGTTTAAAAGAAAACGGGGAAAAAATAAACAAAGGAGCTAATATTTCTGGGGGGCTTATAATTCTGATTTCAACTGTATATAGTCAGTGTAAGTCAGAATTATTAGCCACTCTTTCAATTTTTTTTCTTTTTTAAACATTTCCCAAATTTTGCTGAACAGAGCAAAGAAACTTTCACAGTATGTCTGATAATATTTTTTTCTTCTGGAGAAAGTCTTTGTTTTATTTCAGCAAGAATATATTTTTCTTTACATTTAAAAAAAAAATGTAAATTTTCAATTCAATTCAATTCAGCTTTATTTGTATAGCGCTTTTACAATGTAGATTGTGTCAAAGCAGCTTCACATAAATGGTCCATTTTATGGTCCATTTTATGGTCAATATTATAAGTCCCTTTTTTTTTGATTGTCTGCAGAACAAACCATCATTATACAATAATTTGCCTAATTACCCTAACCTGCCTAGTTAACCTAATTAACCTAGTTTAGCCTTTGAATGTCACTTTAAGCTGTTTAGAAGTGTCTTGAATAATATCTAGTCAAATATTATTTAGTGTCATCATGGCAAAGATAAAATAAATCAGTTATTAGAGGTGAGTTATTAATACTATTATGTTTAGAAATGCACTGAAAAAATCTCTCTGTTAAACGGAAATTGGGAAAAAAAAAATAAGCAGGGGGCTAATAATTCTGACTTCAACTGTATATTATATATTAGGGCTGTTAATCTATTAAAAAATTGTGTTAATTGCAATCATGATCTCTGAGTAATTTAGATAATAATTGCAAACTTAAAATATGGGATTTAACTTTAAATATGGAGTGTTGGTATATAGAAGTGCTTTGCAATTTAGTTTAAGCGAGCATATCTTCTAGTTTTATTATTTTATTATACTTCTAGTTTATTATTTTTAACTTGCCTATAAGGGCAGTTTGTCATTGATTAGCTGCACTGTTACACCAAGGTGGTTTTGGTCACTTCCTAATGTCCAGTGGTCTCTAGTAAGTGCAACAGAAGTGCCCTCTGCAAACTGACTCAGTATTTTAGCTTATTTAATTAGTCATACTTTGTCTTTGTTGTACAGTTGGATTTTTGTAACAATAGTTCCCATCGGTTGTACAGTCCTGGACAATGTTGAAGAGTCTGTAGTCTGTGATGTTCAATGTTGTGATGGAATGAGCTCACTTTGCTGTTATGGCTTTTTTGCTTTATGAATATTACTTAAAGGTTTTCTCTTGTTTTTTACACTCAAAAATATATAAATATTTTGCTGCTTGTTCAAACTAATTATTTAAAATGAGCTAAAACAACACAATTTTTGGGATTTTTGTGGAAAACAGCCAAGGAAACTCCCAAATGCTTTCAGAGAAAGAAAATTAAGGAATGGCCCAGCCAATCACCTGCCTTGAATCCAATAGAAAAAACAAATTAAAGATCAGATTTGATAGCTGAGACCCACAGAACCATCAACATTTTACACTCTGTTGGAACATCACACCTGAACAATGCATATAACTTCATTCTCCTTAGGAGGTATCTTTAGGCTGCACACACCAAAAAGCCGCCTTTATATGAAGTATTAAATATATTTTAAAAATATTAAATAAATATATTAAATATATTTCAGTAGTTCGGTACTTATTTAAAATGAGCTAAAACAACACAATTTTTGAGATTTTTGTGGAAAACAAATTGTTTTATGTTTAATCTACTTAACTTTGTTAACTTAATCAGTTTGTCTTGAACCATGCGTTTTTTACAGTGTTGAAATGTATTAAAATTCATTGGTTTAATAATTTTCCTTCTACTTAGTCCTTGATTTATCAGAGGTTGCAACAGCGGAATGAACCACTAACTACTCTGCCATATATTTTTCGCAGCGGATGCCTTTTCAGTCACAACTCAGCACCATGCTGGGAAACACCCATGCACTCTCTCATTTACACACACACTCATACACTACAGTCAATTTGTCCAATTCTATTAAAATTCCTATATCAAAAAGCATTTTATAAGCAAGCAAATACTTCAGTTTTTTTTTCAGAAATTAAATGTCAAAATTAAAATTATTTTAGGATTAAACCAAAATATCCTTATTTCATACTGAAAACAACATTATTTTGCTTGCCCCATTGGCAAATTATTTAAATTGCTTTAAAGAAAAAACTCCCTAAATTTTGTCTTATTGTTTGTGAAAACAACCCAATATTTTTTTGCTTGTGAAGAAAACTCTTCTGGGTTTATGAATTTTTAAATATTTGGACTAAAAATGAGACAAAATTCTAAGCAAGAAAAACCATTTTTTTTCTTTGCAATGAATATCTTGATAATTTACTAAATGTCTAAACAGTTTCCTTGTGAAATGTTGACTATGTCTGCTATTTTTCAGTGTTTATCAAGCTGCCGTAGGTATCCTTTATGCGTGATATGCGTTCGCATCTCATGAGCCCTGGCTCTGAAGAGCAGGAGACAGAATGAGAGACAGATGGGATCCACAGCCCCTACATTTAGATCAGCGTTTTATGAATTCAGCCAGTAAACGAAGGCCATGCTTTCATTAGATTCCCTCAGCCACACAATAAAAACACAGTGCCATCAATAGAGATGATTGGGTTGAGAAAAGGGGCTTGTAGATCCACCATCAACTATACGGCCTTGTAATATCCTAGGAACTTTTTATTATTTATCACAGAGTCAGAGATAACTTTATGAAATGGATGGATTTCTCAGCCCAAGGGACGCAAACGCTGGTCGTGGTTAGGCTGACTGGGAACTATAAACTTGTTTGCACTCACTCTCCTTAAAAACCACAGGATAAATCGGAGAGCAAATATGAGGCCATTGAGCCGATTATAGGTTTGTGGAGCGAGACTTTTGAAGGGTAATTTCAAAACTTAATTACAGGTATGTCATGATATCCTGAGCTAATATGATTTGATCGTTCTATAACCCGTGTTTGCTTGTGCTCTACTGATGTGAAATGAAATGCAATATCTGAATGGTGCTTACTGGAAAACAGTGGATTTGATTTTGTTATATGCAAAGTATTGGCAATTAGATCACGATCTGCTGCATTAAATGTTTGGAGGTATCTGTGTGCAAGGAGGGAAGATTGTAAGCATTTGGTTGAACACGATATAGTGGAAATGGCTATTTTTTGTTGTTCGATATTTGAAATTTAGGCTAAATTATTTGGATGAAAAGGATACCACATTTTCAAATGATGCTCGCAAATTGTTTGGATTTATAAGCATTTAAATGATATATTTTGTCTAATTATTTTCTGAGAAAATACATTTAAGTTGGGCGGCACAGTGGCTCAGTAGTTAGCACTGTCACCTTACAGCAAGAAGGTAGCTGGTTGACATTTCTGTGTTGAGTTTTGGCACAAAAGTCAGGCATTACCGAACTGCATTGTGGATTTGTCAACGCCGCTTCAGAGGCGTTGCTCGTGGCAGAAGGGACTTGCTCAACTTTTCAAGCGCCGACGGAAGCGTCAGCCAATCAGATCCCTGTATGCAAATACACCAGCTCAGACAGTGGCCTATTGCTGACTAATTTAATTGACTGACTCTACTATGACGATCATGTTAGCCCTAACTTCAGACATGCCCTCTGTCAAGCATTGACACTGAAACCCTGTGTGAATGGGGAGTAAAGGTATGCGCTATAGAGAGTGTATGGGTGTTTCCCAGCACGGGATTGATTTTACTCATAAGAGGAGACTGATTAAGGGTAAGCAAACAAGTGTTAATGGAGTGGGTGTTGAGAGTGTTGATCAGTATAGGTATTTATGAACTGTTTTTGATAATAAATTGTCCTTTTTTGTTAATACTAATATGTTGTTTAACAAGTGGCAACAAAAACTTTACTGTTTACAGAAATTGAGATCTTTTAATCTAGCTAAATCACTCATGTGCATGTTTTACATTTCATACATTCAGTCACTGTTATCCTTTTTCTTCCTTTGTTGGTTCAATTCTCTAAATGTGAAAAATAAGAGTAACAGGGAGAAAACAGATGACCACAACTTAGTTATACTATAGACAAGTTTTGAGTAAAGCTCAGAGTATTCTGTCAGATGATTCCCATCCTATGTACCACAAGTTTTATCTTCTCCCTTCTGGTTTTTGATACAGAACTCCTATTAGTAAAACAAATTGGTTTAAACTTTCATTCATCCCCTCAGCTGTAAAGTTTTTAAATTTAGGGTAGAATTTGTATTGTATAATGTGCTTTTGTGTGTTATGTGTAACATGCTTGTATGCTGCAACCAAATTGCCTATGGGAAATGAATAAAGACTGACTGACTGACTGCATCCACTACATAAAACATATGCTGATATAGTTGGCGGTTCATTCCGCTGTGATGACCCCTAATTAAAAAGGGACTAAGCCAAAGAAAAAGAAATGATTGACTGAGTACTTGAGTAAAGTGATTTTAAAATATTTTCACATGACAGATAAGTGTGTTATTATCCATCCAAGCCAAATTTGAATGATAATACATTGCTAAATAACTAAAATAAGTAATCAAAATCTTTGACGGTGTCACATTGGCACAGTGGTTAGCAGGATCGCCTCACAGCAAAAGAAAAAAAACTTCTTAGGTAAACTTTTCGTTTTTCCTAGGTAAACTTTAACATTTTTATTACTTTTCCTCAAACTAAGTAATATTTTTACCTTAAACCAGCAGTTTATTCAATTGAAATAATAGTTTAAACCAAAATGAAATTATAATTTAGAAAAAAATTAAATAAATTGCTGCAACAAATTACAGTACTTTTTAAAAAGTTGGTTCAAAGTGTATTTTTTTCCAGTGTACTGTCCCCTGGGCACATTGTGAACCTAATCTTGACTGACACTATAGTTGTACATAATATGTACATGCTGAATTAGATATAGTTCTGTTACTCCAAGCTATATTTAGAATTTTATTCTTCTAAATGATTTATATTTTTTGTTAATATACAGTTGAAGTCAAAGTTATTAGCCCTCCTTTGAATTTTTAATTTTTCAAATACTTCCAAGTTATGTTAATTATAGCAATAAATTTTACAGTATTTCCTATAATATTTGTATCTCAGTATTGTTAGGCTGGAATTGTGTTTTATTGACCCTTAAATACATTTTTAATTAGATTCTGTCTATAAAGGTTGAAATGAAGATTATTGTTGATTTCAAAATATATTTTTAAACCTCACCGTCACAAAACATATTCAGCATATATTTAAAATATATAGCCAGGGAAAAAAGACTGTTATTGTTGCAGTTCCAATTATTACCACTAGTTGTGCGGAAATAAGAAGCTTCGCCTTTGATCAATGGGCGGCTTATTTCTCCCAGTGACAGTGGAATTGCAGAGATGCTAAGTAAATCTGTCCTCGGGGTGTCTTTGAAGAATGGATAAAGGTTTCTTTTGTGGATCCCAAAGTGCCAGCGATCTGACTCGGCAAAAGCCCTGGATCATTAATGAGGTTGGCTGAATCCAGGCCTCCTTAGTCATTATCCCACCTCAGTGCTCCGGAGAAACTAGAACACGGGCAACATAGTGACGCATTAGACTGAAAATGCCATTTTTATAGCATAACTTCCGCAGAATGTTACTGTACTGTAACATTGTGTGAGTCGTCATGCTTTTGATGAGAATTTTACATGCAGTGAGGTCTAAAAGTTTTATTTTTTTACTGTGGAGCTCCATTGCTTAAACTTTTAATAGCAGTTTTCAAATAGAAGTTTTATAGTAAGGCTGTAAGTGGTCTTACAGGTAGTTACAGGAAGTGATTTATAGGAACTTTCTAGAAGTGCATTCCCCTGGAACTTGCTCAGTATTTCTGGTTTTATAAGTATTTACTTTGAAAGTGCATACAAAGTGAGTAACTTTCACAATGCAGAACACAATGTCATCTGAACAACACAAACCAAATGTTGATTGTACACTCCGGGCCAGATTTATCAACGAGTTTAAAAATATCTAAAGATGATTTACAGACTGCGCAAATTAAATAATAAAGACGCATAGTAGCATCTCACTTACATTTCAACCAATGCAAAAAAGTTATTGAAGAAGTAAATGAATTTAAGTGTCTTGGCATAACTCTAAACATTTATTTAAAATATGATAGTCATGTTAAAATATGTGTTAGAGGGTCAAGCCAAGTCTGAACTGTTTTCATTTTATTAGAAGATTTTTAACATATCAAACTGCAACATTAAACTTGCAAACAATGATATTCTCTCACTTGTCATATTCCATTACATAATGGTCACAAGCCTCTTTAAATACATTGAATCCTATTGACTCGAAATAAAGCAATTAAATCTATGTACTTAAATCCTATGCGATGGCATCATTGTGAGGTTTTATGTAAACATAATCGTTTCTATACATTTCATTAGCCCCTTTCACACATACAGACCTTTCCGGAAAATTACCGGCAATTTTCCGGAAAGATTGTATGTGTGAACAGGTCCTTTTTGAAAATACAGGTAAATTCGTTCTGGCTATTTTCCGGAAAGAGAAGTTGTAATATTAGCGGCAATTTGCCGGAATGCTGCGCTGTGTGAATGCAGAAGGAAGATTGCCGGAATAAGCGCGTGCACGTCTAGAACGTGCTGACGTGAGATATCTGCTTTAGCCAATTACAACAGTCAGACGCATTTACGTCCGCGCGGTTTATGAGAATAAAAGCCTTTGAATATTTTTCCAGACACATTAAGCTGCTAGAAGTTAGTCAGATCACGTTTATATGTTCTTCTTAATGCCAACTGTGTAAATAATCATCAATGAGATGCTTATGATAAGCCGTTGTTTGTTTACCTTCAAGCTTTGCGTGTGCCTGTGAAACAGCCTGTGAGCGCCTGCACACGCACATATTATGAACATCTCGACATGCGAAAGTGATCCTGCGAAAGTTGTTCACAATATTGATCATCCACAGAGTTTGTAATTTAGTCAAATGTTTACAAATACAAGCGCAGCCTTTTAAAGCTCATTTGTGGTGAATGATGTCAGAATTTACCGGTATTTTGGAATGGATGTGTGAATGCTCTTTTCCGGAAAATTTCCGTAACGTCCTCGCCTGTGTGAACAGCGCTTTTTTGAATACCGGTAAAGTCGTTCTGGAAATTTTCCAGATATTTACCAGTATCACTGTGTGAAAGGGGCTAATATCTTACATTGATTTTTAAATGTTTAAATAAATGTGTCCCAATGCTGTTTTCTGATCTAGTCAGTAGGCATCAAACCTCTCACAGAGTCACACAAGCAACTGCTAATAGTGACTGTCTTTTTCTGAAGTGTAAGACCTCTGTTTGTCAATCTTTTTTTTATCTGTTAAGGGAACCAAATTGAGGAATGATTGACCTGTGAGCCTAAAATTATAAAGTAATATACTGTTTGCACAGCTAGTCTACTAGTTTGTTTGGGGACTAAGAGACTAAGCCAAAAAGAAAATGAATGAATGAATATTATTTTTTGTACAGCAGCTTCTGATCATGATCACACTAAATGGTTATACGAGAAGTGTGAAAGGGGATTATACGCAATGTCTTAAATTTTTCCTCTAAGGAGAACTACAATAAAGTAGCATACTTGTGAAAAGGTGCTTTATGCAATTTAAAGCCTAAAGCATCAAAATTATACTCGGTACTGGCCGATCACCATCACAAGGAATCGGTACTCGGCTGCAAAATTCCTGATCGGAGCATCCCTTGTTGTCCTTAAGCAGCCAGAAAGTTAAGACTGGAAACTGGAAGTTAAGCTAGAATCATTGACACCTACTTTCAGTTCGAATCTTTGATTTTAATGACAGTAACTATATATGTTGTGCATTTTGATCTTTGAAACCCTGCAGATGTTTTACCCTCTCCATAAGTTATATTATACATCCTACGTGAAAGGTAACACGCGGAAAGCATGATAGGGCTCGATGTCTATTTTTATCATGAAGTCAGCTCAAACCAAATTAAAGTAACATTTTTCAGCAGTCGCATGTTAACTTTCAGGCTATATAATTTGTCTCCGGCATAAGACACAAGTACCTGCCATCTCCCTCTCCTCATTTAGACCGAAGCGCTCACAACTAGGTCACTGCCACGGCTGCAGAGCTGGCAGCACATCTGAGGTGGCAGGAGATCAGTAGCATACATTTGGGGAAGTAGTTTGTGCCTCGCTATTCCACTTTAACAGAGTCTTAACACCCATGTTCACTGTGTCATGAAACTCAGGTTTAAAAAAAGGGCAGGTACTGTCTGTTGACCTTTGTTTGAAACCCATTTGATCCTGCCTGGATTTATTAGTCCTGTTGCTGGACTTTATTAGAAGTACCCTTTTTAATTATGAGCGTAGCCTCATTATAGGGGTGGCTGGGGGAAGTAGCATTGCGAAGAGAGAAGCTGACAGCCTTTCTTCATTTACGGTAAACTTTTGGTAAAGGGAGCACTTTCTTTTGCCCTTTGCTGTGGAAGGTGGGTGTAGGAGGGAAATGTTGACTCATCTGTCAGCCAGACTTTGAAATTAATACGTGCTGACACTTTCCCTTTTCTCCTGGCAAAATCACATCTGTCGTCTGCCGCAAAATGCCAGGATGGTGTCTCGAATGAGAGATCGCTTTCGCCTCACCTTTTTGCATGTGTGATTGTTGTAAGTCCTAAACAATGACATTGTCAGTTATTTTTTCTGTATTATTAGAACCTGAAAAGAACCTTGAAGTCTTTGAAAAACGTTAATACAGTAAAACAGTACAAAAAATACAGTAGATAGTTCATTCATAAATGTTTTTTTCAGCCTTCATTTACTTTCTTACATAATTAAAATGTTAAAGTGTTCATATTTTGAAGAAATGTAACCCAAAAATACATTGCAAATGCAACGTTTATAAAACGTTTAAATCATTATTTCATCATCTCCATGATTTTCTGTGATAAACAAGTTTAACACCCAGTGGTTGAACTAGGCACTGCATTCCTGGTTCAAAACACACGCAAGAGCAGGTTGCCAGATTGAAGACACCAACAAGAGTGTGCCTGATTGTCAAGCCTAAAAGTCGTGTTCTAAATAAAAGCAATGGCACGCAATAGAAGGAATATTTACCATATTAAAAGGAGTTTTTGTGTTAACCAACACCTGACATATGTTTTAGAAACAGCTGCTATTTCTTGCAGCTGAACAACAGAAAACTATGACAATGATCACCTCAGGTACACCTCATGTTCTTTACTTGGCGATGAATGCTATTAATGCAAGTTTGAATGCCATTTTACATGACATCTATTGCCATACTACTGAAAGCAGCAGCAGATATTTCACCTCAGATCTTGAAAATAAAATACACCGTTTGAAATTAAACCTTAGAACTGTGCCTCAGAGCAAGCCAACCATATAAGCGATTCAGAAAGAGGTTTAATATGTATTAATTAGATTATAAGCCTTACCATTTCGATGGAGTGCAAGGGCACTATTCTGTGCTCCTGAATCTCATCACTGCCTATCTTGTCAAGTAGCACGTTGTTTGGACACGGGGTTATAATTTAACCTGCTCACCTAATGTTTATGTTCGTTATGATCGTATATTATTTGCTAGTTAATAACCACCTCATGTGGAACTTTGAATATGCATCTCATTTTGGAGTCTGTTACTGTCTACCAGAGGTCACATTGTGGGCGCAGACGCATACTTTGAGAATCTTAAAAAATCTAACTTACAAATTGTTAACTCAGTTTAAAATTTTAAGTTAGGTGGACATATTTTTGAGTTAAATTTACTCATGAAAACAATTTAACTGCATGGTTAGAACTGTTTGTTAAATGAAAGCAAAAAAATCAGTTGAGGAAACTTGAATTTCATTTGAGTGTTTCCACTGTAAAAAAAAAATAAAATAACAAGCTGAGTTAACTTAACATTTTAAAGCAACCAGCTGCAAAGAAATTTTTAGTTTATTTAGCTTCAGTGATTAAAGTTGTGGCAAATTATTCTGTAAAGTATACCTGACTTAAACCAGCTTTTTCTGTCAACTTAAAAAAATAATTTAGCACAACTTCAACCGCTGAAGCTTAATAAACTACAATATTCTTTGCAGCCGGTTGCTTTAAAATTTTAAAGTAACTAAACTTTTTTTTTTTTTTTTTTTCCCACCAAGACAACCCAAAGTGCTGAAATATAATTGACTAAAGTGGCATTGGGTGGGTTAAAGAGACCAAAACAAAGACATTTCGCCATGTAATGGACTTTTTCTTTTTACAGAATATCTGACTTTAGCAATGTTTTTCAGATAAACAAGAATGTTCACTTAGCATGCTTCCTAAATATCTTGTTTTATTTATATTTACATGTTAAGTGCATATAGTGGGTACATAAAGTGGGACCAAACTTTGAAACTAAGAGATACTTACCTCATGTAATTCATTCATTTATTCATTTTCTTGTCGGCTTAGTCCCTTTATTAATCCAGGGTCACCACAGCGGAATGAACCGCCAACTTATCCAGCGTGTTTTTACTCAACAGATGCCCTTCCAGCCACAACCCAATTGTGGGAAACCTCATGTAATTAGTTAAAATAAATGTATTAAATGGCTGAAAAAAAATCTATAACAAAATGTATTTTATTTATTTTATTTTATTTTATTTATAATATAAAACTTTGAAACTAAAAGTTACTGACCTCATGTAATTGGTTAAAATATTTTTTTTTAAATGGCTGAGAAAATCAGTAACAATTTTTATTTTATTTTATTTTTATAATATTGAAACTTTGAAACTAAGAGTTACTGTATGTAGTTATGTAATGTAGTTGTAGTAAATAAAAAATATTGATAAAATCTAGGAAATTTGATCACATAATACATTTTTCAATGAGGCTTAGATATTCATGAGTGTCCAAATAATTTTTGTATCATTCTATAGATAAATTAAGTGAATGTTACTGTCTCTATTAAATTAAGTCTTATTTAAA